>NC_029791.2:28896636-28910805 GCF_000816755.2 Arachis ipaensis | reverse complement strand
TGCTACGTGTTATGGCACGCTTGTGTTTGCCCCTGATCTTAGAAACGTTGCATGGGGACGAACCTGCAAGGGAAACATGGTGTTAGACATGGAGGGAGAAACTAAGATGGTGTTGTCGGACAGGAAAAAAAAGATTATGAACAACGCCAAGTAAATAGCAGGAGTGATCACACCAACTAAGAGAGATCAGCGGTAATTCACGCATGTGGGGGGAATACCCTTGATAAACCACTATTTTATGGTTTATCTTGTGCTAATTTGAGTGGTTTTCATCAACTCTTTACTCACTTATTCATATAAATTGCATGGTTTTATATTTTCCTTCCTAATTTTGTTCTATAATTGGAAACTTGCTTCCCAAGCCTTTAAATTACCAAAAATTAATTCCCTCTTATCCCCATTCGATGCCTTGATATGTGTGTTAAGTGATTTCAGAGTTTATAGGGTAGGAATGGCTTAGAGGATGGAAAGGAAGCATGCAAAAGTGGAAGGAATACAAGAATCTGAAGGAACTGCTAAAGCTGTCCAGCCTGACATCTTCGTACTAAATTGACCATAACTTGAGCTACAGAGGTCCAAATGACGCGGTTCTAGTTGCGTTGGAAAGCTAACATCCGGGACTTCGAAATGATATATAATTTACCATAGCTGCCTTGAAGCCAGGCGACGCGCACGCGTGGATCACGCGGACACGTGACCTGGCAAAAACCCAATCCACGCTAACGCGTGGACGACGCTTCCGCGTGACTTTGCAGCGACCTGTACGTACCAGAAATCGCTGGGGGCGATTTCTGAGCTGTTTTTGACCCAGTTTTTGGCTCAGAACACACAGATTAGAGGCTATAAAGTGGGGAATCCATCCATTCATACAACAAAAAAAGACACAACAACATAGACAACTTTCATATTCACAAGTTTTAGGTTTTAGATGTAGTTTTAGAGAGAGAGAGAGAGAGAGGCTCTCTCCTCTCTCTTAGGATTTAGGATTAGGATTCCTTCGTTTTCTTCAATCCAGGTTCAATATTCCTTTAATTTTATGTTCTCTTCTACTTTTAGATACTCTAATACTTTTATTTGTTAATTACTTATGTTGCCAAATTGGCTTATGAACCCTTCATGTTAGGATTTTCTTAATTAATAATTTGAGATATTTCAGATTTATGATTGTTTTACTCTATTTATAATGCGTTCAATTTAATTTAGATTTTTATTCCTTTTTTGCTTTGGTTAAGTAATTGGTAACACTTGAGTTATCGGACTCAGCAGTTGATTGAAAATTGGGAATTGCTGATTGATTTGGATCGCTCTAAACCTAGTATTTCCATAGGAGTTGACTAGGACTTGAGGATCAAATTGATTGGTCCACTTGAATTTCCTTTATTTAGTAAGGGTTAACTAAGTGGGAGCAAAATCCAATTCTCACCACACCTGATAAGGATAACTAGGATATGATTTCCAGTTCTTATACCTTGCAAGAGATTTTTATAATTATTAATTTATTTTTCTTATCATTTAAATTACTTGTTCCTTATTTTAAAAACCCAAAAATACACCTTTTTTCCATAACCAATAATAAATCATACTTCCCTGCAATTCCTTGAGAAGCGACCCGAGGTTTCAATACTTCGGTTTATTATTTTTATTGGATTTGCTTAAGTGACAACCAAAAATTTTGTACAAAAGGATTCTCTGTTGGTTTAGAAACTATACTTACAACGCGATTATTTTTATAAAAATTCTTTACTGGCAGAATCCAATCGTCAAAAAATGGCGCCGTTGCCGGGGAATTGCAAACGTGTGCCTTATTATTGGTTATTGTAAATATTTGCTTTTTGCTTGTTTATTTATTTTTATTTTTGTTTTTATTTTTTGCTTTTTCGTAAATTAAGAGGTTATTAGTTTTTATTTAGTTATTAAAATTTTCGAAAATAATGTTCCTTGTTCTTTCTTGATTTCAAGTTGTTCTTCGTGTTCATCTTGACCTTCAAGTTGTTTTTGGTTGTTTTCTTCGTTTTGATCTAAAAATTTTAAGTTTGGTGTCATTTTATTGTTTTTCTCTTTCCTCATTAAATTAAAAAATATCTTTTCTCTTTATTTTAATTGATTTTTTCGAAAATTACAAAAAAAAAATTCAGATTTTTATTTTAAAATTTTTATCTTATCTTATCTTAGTTTTAAATTTCAAAATTCAAATCTTTTTCAAAAATTATATCTTTTTCAAAATCTTATCTTATCTTATTTCAAAATCAAATTTCAAATTTCAATATTTAAATTCCGAAATTCAAAATTCAAATTCCAAAAATTTAAATTTTAAATTTTAAAAATCAAACCTTTTCAAAATTTAAACCTTTTTCAAATCTTTATCTTATATTGTTGTCAGTGTTTCTGGTTTTAGGAGTTTATTTTCATTAATTTTTTTATTAGTTTTTATTTTTATTTTCTTTTGCTACTATGAATTCTCACACCTCTGGTTTCAAGTTTGGTTCTAATGTTGTTGGAAGGAATGGAAGCTATAACAGGAACATGCATCAAGGTCGAAACAATCAAAGATGGAAGGAGCCACGAGGATCTGATCAACCCTTTCGGCAACAACACCTTCCAAGATACCATGGACAACGACCATCCTACAATGCATGCCCAGACATTAGATATGGTGGACCCCTCCGTGACAACCAACATCCACCAAATTACTATGGTCAGGAGCCATTCCAAGGTGCATACCAAGATGATAGATATGGTGGACCCCCTTGTTGTTACCAACAAGCCTCATCATATGCTTATGAACCACCTCCCCAACACACCTTTGAACCACCATACTCATAAGCCCCTTTACACCATTCACCTCCATATGACCCTAACCCATATCCACCCCAACCTTCACTGGATGACAACACCCTTGGTGTTATTCACCAAGGGCAAACAGAGCTTCATACCACACTTACCTCTATCACTAGTCTCACCTCTACTCTTCAAGCACTTATATCCCGTATGGACCAATCCTCTACCTCGAATACTCAGCCCTCAAGCTCTGGTGCACCACCACCCTTGAGAAAAATTGTCATGAAGTGGAAGACATCAAGGAGGAGTTTGATTTTGTACTAGAACAACTGGAGGAAGCCGTAATTATTGAAGAGGAAGAAGCGGTTGAAGACTTAGAAAATGCTAAACGTCCATGGGAAAGTCAAGTCCTAGAGCCTCCTTCCAAGATGTTTGAAATTGATGTTGAGGAGGGTGTACAACCTCCAAGACATATCATGGTTGAAGACTTTGAAGGGGATGATCAAGAGATGGATTCAATCATTAATGAATTCTTATCTACATTTGAATCCTCTCCCATTGGACTAGATATGGAGATCAAAGAAGAAGAAGCACAACCTCCCATACCCTTGGTGAACAATGAAGAAGAGATTGAATTGGAAGAAAGCTACCAAGAGGAAGAGGTTGAAATTGAAGAAGCTTGCAAAGAGGTGGAAGTTGTCAAGGAAGAGCTCAAGGGAATGGAGCTGGAAATCACCTTGCCAAAATTGTTGGAGACCTCTCCCCCAAAGCCATCACCATCCATCCCTTCATTCAAGTGGGTAAATCTTTCATCTTTAAGCTTAATTAGCTCACTTGAATATGCTTTACTTGAGACGGATGAGCAACTTAGAGCTCTTTGTGGCTATAAGAGTAAGAGGGAGATGGTTAGTGGTAAGAGTTGTCATGCAAGGTTCAATATGGTTGCATGTTCCAAATTGAAGTATAAGGGTTAGTATAAAGCTCAACTGAATGGGTCTAGGAAGTTGTTTGGCTGCTATAGTGAGAATTCCGACTGTTCACCACCCAAGTGGAAAAATGATGATCAACAAGAAGACGGGTGCAAAAGCAAGGTTTGGGACCCCGGAATTCATTCTGGCAATCAACACTCTTGGGGCCTTGTCACTTGCGTTGACTTGCTTGAAGGCTTTATACTCCTAGTTTGGGATCTCAGAGGCAATTGGAATCACAAATATTGGTGGAGATTCCTGGATGAGTTCAAGCACAAGCCACCATAACAAGGGACTCACCAAATGTCCAACTTAAGGACTTTAACTAAAAGTGCTAGGTGGGAGACAACCCACCATGGTATATTCTTTCCTTTTTGTTCTTAGTTTTATTTTATTTTCACTCGTGTTCATTCATAATTTCTGTATACTCATCTGTATTATGCATTTTGCATTCTGCATACTGCATAAAAAAAATTCGCACGCGACGCGCAAGCGTCGCTGACGCATCCGCGTCATGTGTGCCTTGGACACGAGAAGAAAAGAAGCAGAGAGTCACGTGAAAGTGTGGCTGGAGGCGTGCCTTAGGCACCAACGCGTTCACGCAAACACGTCCTTGACGCGTTCACGTTGTTTGCGAAACCAGCCCTCCCACGCGTCCGCGTCACCCACGCGAATGCGTGACCCTGCAAAATCAACGTAAAGAGGTGTATGGCAGAGAGTTATGATGGAGTTAGGCTGGAAAGGTGCTAGAAGCACAAGCCCTATCACGCGAATGCGTGCCCCACGCGTCCGCGTCATTTTCAAAATATGGCCATTCACGCGATCGCGTCACCCACGCGAATGCGTCACCCTAAATTTTGGCAAATGCATTCAAAACAGAAAGTTGCGCGCATGCACGGCTTCTCTCGCGCCACTAGCACGAATCATGTCACGCGACCGCGTGACCCACGCGTCCGCATCACTTGAAAAATATCGCACATCACGCGACCGCGTGCCCCATGCGCCCGCGTCGCATGCAACGCACAATTTATCCAGATCAGCGCCATAATTCCTATCTTTTCTTCTCCAATCCTACAAATCTTTCTATTATCATTCTTTCTTCTTCTATCTTTTCTTATTCTTTCTTCTTCCTTTCTTACTTTCTTCTTCTTCATCTCTTTACCTTCTCATCACTCTTCACTTTCATTCTATTTTATTTAATTTATTTGAATACTTTCATTCATTGCATTTTAATTTTGTGGATATTTTTATTTTCTTTTCTAAGTCTATTATTTTTCCAATGGTGTTAAATTTTCTTATTCAACTGTTATGTCTTTTCTGGTATTATTTTGGTACTTAGTGACTTGTTTTACATTGATTGGGTGATTTTATTTATTTGTCAAATGACAATTTTTATGATACCTGTGCTCCTTTTGCATTGACATAAATTTATACTGCCTATTCCCCATTGCTGCAATTTTTGCACTACTGATATGCCGTTTGCTTCTACTGTCTTCTCACTTGCATGTTGTAGCTACCATGTAATTGAGACCCTCATTATTTGGAATTAACCCAACCATATTTTGTTTGTTCTCTTATCTTTATTTCTGTGTTACTTTTCTTCTTTTTCCTCTTCTTTCAGGATGTCCACTGAGGAAAGAAAACGGAAAACTTTTACATGGGGCAATAGACAAGTCCATCTGCACAATCTATGGAGAAAAGCATCAGTTGGAGCAACCCGTCCACTTGCATATCTTTAGCATGCACCGAGGACGGTGCAATCTTTAAGTGTGGGGAGGTCGATACCGATCTCCATGGGTTAGTTATTTCCTTCTCAACACCAATGTTTAAATTTTCTTTGTAATTCATTGTTGCATTTGCATGTTTGTTTGATTTTGTGCATATTCTACCACTGCTTGGTTGAAGTAATATTTTCTTTTTCAAGAAACTTTTTATAACATTTCACTAATTTGATTTAAAATTTTTGGATAAACTTGTTTGAAGAAATATTATACTGGAACATGGTTTAGAGCTCGAACATACAAAACCTGTGAGATTTTGAGCCTATTTGATTGGTTGTATTTTATCAACCAATATTTTATATTTGGTGTGTGTTATTCTCTCTAAAATTGTGATCTTTGTCTTGATTAATTATATATTTCCATGGTTTGATGTATGCATACACTTACATGATTGAGGCCTTTGTTTCACTGAGCTTACATACCCATATGGCCTTACCCTTTCATTATCCTTTGCAAACCAATGTTGAGGCTATTATACCCCTTTATTCTTTACTTTAGCACATCATTAACTCTAAGCGGAAAATAATAATGTCCTTAATTTGAATCCTTGGTTAGCTTAGACTAGTGAGAGTGCTCATGAATTAAGTGTGGGGAAATTAGGATTGAAAATAGTTGGTTTGAGAATTGGGTGTTGTATATTCTTGAGAAAATGTGAAAAAGAGTGTTGAGGACATGTTTATGCATTCAATACTTTAATCATATGCATTAAGAAAAACAAAAGAAAAGAAAAATAAAAAAATAGAAAAAGATAAAAAAGAGAGAAAAAGAAAAGAAAAAGAGCAAATAAGTAAAAAGGGGACAAAATGCCCCAAAGTAAGTGCTAAAGCAATGCATATGTACTGTACTTGAAATTAGGATGCATGAATATGTGGTAAACATGGTTAATGGATAGTTAGATGTGGTATTATGATTACATGGATTGTCTAAAGTTAGGTGAAAAGTTTAAGTTAATTAAGGATTCAGATTTTTGTCCACTTGACCAAATACAATCCTACCTTGACCCTAACCCCATTACAACCCTTAAAAGACCTCTTGATATGTGTATCTGTGCATTAAATTTTTGTTGATTGTTAGAAGAAAAGCAAGCCTTAGAAAGCAAGGTTAGTAGAGAATTGAGAGAGTCGAACCTTAAACACTTGAGTGATTAGAGTGTATACACTTCCGGTGAGGGTTTGATGCTCGATTCTTTGTTCCCGACTTTCATGAGCTATCTTCTTCTTGCAAGTCTATTTGTAATTCATTTTTATGATTTGAATTAGTGAAAGCCAGTTCATATTTATTCTTGGAGAATTTATTTACTTTTAACCAAGTAGGTAGAAACATCTTAGCATGTAGTTGTATTCATATAGATAGGTTGCATTTCATACATTCTACCATTCCTCTTCACTCTTATAGTTTCTCTTGAGCATAGTATGAGGACATGCTAATGTTTAAGTGTGGGGAGGTTGATAAACCACTATTTTATGGTTTATCTTGTGCTAATTTGAGTGGTTTTCATCAACTCTTTACACACTTATTCATATAAATTGCATGGTTTTATATTTTCCTTCCTAATTTTGTTCTATAATTGGAAACTTGCTTCCCAAGCCTTTAAATTACCAAAAATTAATTCCCTCTTATTACCATTCGATACCTTGATATGTGTGTTAAGTGATTTCAGAGTTTATAGGGTAGGAATGGCTTAGAGGATGGAAAGGAAGCATGCAAAAGTGGAAGGAATACAAGAATCTGAAGGAACTGCTAAAGCTGTCTAGCCTGACCTCTTCATACTAAATCAACCATAACTTCAGCTACAGAGGTCCAAATGACGCGGTTCCAGTTGCGTTAAAAAGCTAACATCCGGGGATCCGAACTGATATATAATTTGCCATAGCTGCCCCGATGCTAGGCGACGCGCACGCGTGGATCACGCGGATGCGTGACCTGGCAAAAACCCAATCCACGCTAACGCGTGGACGACGCTTCCGCGTGACTTTGCAGCGACCTGTACGTACCAGAAATTGCTGGGGGTGATTTTTGGGCTGTTTTTGACCCAGTTTTCGGCCCAGAACACACAGATTAGAGGCTATAAAGTGGGAAAATCCATCCATTCATACAACAAAAAAAAAGACACAACAACATAGACAACTTTCATATTCACAATTTTTAGGTTTTAGATGTAGTTTTAGAGAGAGAGAGAGAGGCTCTCTCCTCTCTCTTAGGATTTAGGATTAGGATTCCTTCATTTTCTTCAATCCAGGTTCAATATTCCTTTAATTTTATGTTCTCTTCTACTTTTAGATACTCTAATGCTTTTATTTGTTAATTACTTATGTTGCCAAATTGGCTTATGAACCCTTCATGATAGGATTTTCTTAATTAATAATTTGAGATATTTCAGATTTATGATTGTTTTAATCTATTTATAATGCCTTCAATTTAATTTAGATTTTTATTCCCTTTTTGCTTTGGTTAAGTAATTGGTAACACTTAAGTTATCGGACTCAGCAGTTGATTGAAAATTGGAAATTGCTGATTGATTTGGATCGCTCTAAAGCTAGTCTTTCCACAGGAGTTGACTAGGACTTGAGGATCAAATTGATTGGTCCACTTGACTTTCCTTTATTTAGTAAGGGTTAACTAAGTGGGAGCAAAATCTAATTCTCACCACACCTGATAAGAATAACTAGGATAGGATTTCCAGTTCTTATACCTTGCAAGAGATTTTTATAATTATTAATTTATTTTTCTTGTCATTTAAATTACTTGTTCCTTATTTTAAAAATCTAAAAATACACCTTTTTCCATAACCAATAATAAATCATACTTCCCTGCAATTCCTTGAAAAGAAGACCCGAGATTTCAATACTTCGGTTTATTATTTTTATTGGGTTTGCTTAAGTGACAACCAAAACTTTTGTACGAAAGGATTCTCTGTTGGTTTAGAAACTATACTTACAACGCGATTATTTTTATAAAAATTCTTTACTGGTAGAATCCAATCGTCAACCCTAACTTTTGATCAAAAGTCAATGAACCACAGAATGAATTTACAAAGAGAACCATGTTCAAATAATGAAGTAAAGGTAACCTTGCACTGCACCAACGGTGGCGGGTGAATGTTCCGGCACACCCATATTGTTCTGGGGCGGCTCATATATCTGTATGTTAGGATCAGCTGCAACAACATAAATCAAAGTTAAAAGTTAATAAGTCATAGATAAACAAATCAGGAGACTAACGACCTCAGATGTTTGCAAAACTGCCAACATAAGGTCACTTGTTTCATCGTATGAAAAGCATGGATCATGCACAAAAGAAAGATAGCATAGCAAAATGAGGGTGAACAGGGAGCGAATTTACCAACAGATAACCGATTACAAACCATTCTTGGGGCCGGATGTGCTCATCAACTCGTTAACTTGTCGCCTCTTATTGCTCAGCAAATTCATCCGTCGTTGCCGTGCGAACTTAGCATGGTGGTCCATGGAACCAGGCCAGCGGAAGGAAAGTGGAAACCTTTGGCAAAAATGCTAGACGTGGGGAAGAATTTTGAGACAGCTGTGCAAAATCATTTCAGATAATGCCAAAATTCAAGACAGCTTGGCACGCTAGGAACGACAACACGCAATGCTAAAAGTCAGCAAAGAATGGCAAGCTGGGGGAAGACTGAAAGCGCTGTCTCAGAAAAAGGTCAAACTTGGACAATAAAACCCAACTGTGGTCAGCAGTTTGGTTTAACTTTGACCATGAAGTAATAGAAACCACTTCACAAAGGGAATGGATCAACTCGCCATTTTGTGACTCCAAGAGATTGAAAATACGATGAGGCCAAGACATATTCGACCGATGACCTCGAAATGACAAAAAAAAAAAACAAAGGATGAAGCTGGCTCATAGGGACAAATTGTAATAGCAAAAAGATTGTTATTTGTAATATCAAAAGGAAGACTGGAACATGAATACAGGAGTTCGGGTAACCAAAAGTTTGGTTTGACTACTGTACCTTGAATTTTTTATGAAAAAAAGCTTGATGGTCCTACACAAAGGACATACCCAGCACAACATATTAAATTTACGCTGTTACACTCAGGTTAAATAATGTGCGCTCTATGCTTATAGAGCAAAGAGGAGTTGGCAAAGGTTATTGTGGATTGTGTGTATGAAGGACGTGAGGCTTATTGAAATTTAATCGTGTGAATAATCTGACAGTATGGTCGATTGGGTGTGCGTTTAACTGATATACATTCTTATGCATCAGCAAGGACAGGACATGTTATAGGTGAATCTGATACTTTTTGTCGTTGGCAACTCCGGGCATGTGGTTTTTGGGTTGGATATTCATTGCGTTTAACTGATATTCATTAGCTTTTGAAGGATAATTGAAGAAAACTATACAGTCAATCGTGCAGATCGTAATTACTCGTAAAGGAGGTAGTGCAAGAGATTCCTTTCCAACAGAGATTATATGCAACTAATGTGTAAGAAGCCTCGGGAAACACATTGTAAGCGACTGTTTGTTGATGCATCTACCATGATGCACAACACAGACATGTAAATGTGGGAGCGCGTGAGATGTAAATGAAATGGCTATTCGTTGGTGGTGTGATCATGAAACTCCAGAACATTAAACAATGTCAATAGTAATTAATCAATAATTAACAAAGAGAGAACATCAATGAGCCCCCTGCTTTATACAAATGTCCATTAGTCAGCTAACCGAACTGCTTCCCAGCATAAATAATTCAGGAAAAAATTAGCTGATCTTTTAATAGCAGATACAGTAACTAACAAACTACCCAGGGCACAGGAAAGCAAGGTGAATAAACAAAGCCCGTTGTGTAATTTGATATTTAACATCATACTTTCATTTGGTTGCATGGAATAACAGAACAAAAAAAGAAAAAAAAAACAGTGAGATGTTATCCACATCAGTTATATTTTGATTACCATATGTAGAAGTGACATAACACATAAAGGAGAATATAACCCCACATTGACGCATAAACTGACGATGGTATAAACTGACGATGGTATAAACGGACCATGGTACTAATATGCGGCACTTCAATCCAGACTACGCCAACAGCCCCATCAAGATTGACTAGTATATTTTAACATTTGACCGTTCAAAATCACTAAAAATGACAAACATGAGCCGTTACACCGTGAATCTGTAGTTGAGATAAACCTTGCTGATGTGTAAGTGGAAAAATAATTAACAGTTTCAACTGTAACATTAGAAAGACTAAGGAAGCATTATAGTAATCTGGTCAGGGTAACATAAGGCACATAGTAACTGGAACAGACTTAAAGCGGAAAGTCCATATCAATTGCATAAAACGAAAAATGCAAAGCTCTTTATTTAACGCCGATTAGTTCGGCTGGATTTATTTTTATAAGAGCTCTATCATGAACCAAGTGACGACAGGCTCAGATATCCTCATCTCCAGGATCATTGGCATTCTTTGGCATGCACTTCTCAAACGCAGGCAGTACACTCTTGGATGTAGTGCATGGAGCACGAGAGGAGCTGCTATCATCGGATCTAATACAGATCTGCTTCACAGGTGTATGTGTGACCATGAATCCAGAGTCCACGACGCAAATAGTTGCGGCCTTCGAGATCAGAGGGGTGATGGAACCGGCAACCCCACCGATGCCGCTAGTTCGAGCAATTCTTCAATGCGATCGGCCGGAGTTATGGCCACCTTCTACAACGCATCCTGAGGCACATGAGAGTCAAATTGGAAATCGCTAATCAACACAGAAGTTTCCAACAGTTGAATTAGAAATGCAAACAAAAATGCGTTCATCTATTAATCAAAGTAACGTACCAAATTAATATTGTTTTATGAAGCAAGTGACGTGATAATTTCCGAATCAGAACATATCCTAGACATGGTGATCACGCACGCCTGAAATGTATTCAGGCTATCATGCCTAGCAGTTAGCTTGAAAAGGAGTGTCTTCCCAATTTGTGCATTCAGCTCCCCTGGGAAATGATTCCTTCCATAACCCTTTTTGTGCAAAAAAGAACAGGTCAGTCTTCAAGAGAAGAGTTCACAAATTTTAAGGTAAAAAGAAAAAAAAAACTACAAATCAAGAACCTTAGCAAGCAGATCCTACGGATATCAGTGGCAAAGAAACCTAAGAACTTTGAGGCAGAATTCTCAAAGAGCACAAAGGTTGCTGTATCGGAGTCGCCCACAACCTGAACATGAATGCAAAACCTTCAGGCACAAGTAAATTCACAATGAAATAGAAGGTCATGTTTGGTGACGACACAAACGTGCTTAGCAGAATCAGTCATGATAACAGACTTGCAATGAATCCGTTCGTAAGTACGAAAGTCAATTGTAGCATCGCATCAATCAATAAAACACGGTGCAAGTTTTTAACTATAAGGAGAGAACAAAGGAAGAAAAATACCACGCACGAATGGTCACCAACCTTGCTACAAAAGTTGAGGCGTAAACGTCGCATTTGGCACAATAAAATTGGTCAGTGAGTGACTCCAGCCCCTGTGTGCATTGCCTGCAAGCCTTGTACCACCATGTATGATTTCTATCAATGTCGATAATAGTCCCACAAGTCACATAGGTCGATTTCTATAGGAAAGAATGGATACAAAAAAAAAAAAACAAATGGAGTTAGGAAATCGTTACAAAAATTGTTCAAATGACCATGTATCCCATGTAAAGAGGGAACGCATAGATTGAATTGTATCATGTAGGTATCTACCAACATCATATGAAAAAGGGTGTAGGGATACTGGTTTAAAATAGGAAGCACCGAATAAACACACCTCAACAATTTGCTTTATCTGATAGATTGATGCATACGGGGTAAGGCTGAGAAAATCTTTAGTAGGAGAATGCCTTACTACCCGGCCTATAACATCAACGTTGGTGCTATGCTTGCCACCAAGTCCAATCAGCCTTATTTGAAAAAAAAAAGATGTCATTAGATCACAACTAAGATTTAAATGCGTTAACTCGTTTGTTAAAGATAATTGAACAAAAACGAAAGGCTTTGTTAAGGAACCAGACTTTTGACAAAATTTCTTAACCACATCTAGGTCAACATTCACCATGATCTTTGTTGTGAAGTTTGTGTTGGTGATAGTCATAACACCTGAAAGAAAATTGCATTTGATTCGATAAATAGTTGGTTACACATAAGCATGTTTTTTGCAAATTTGCCAACTTTAAATATACCATTGTAGAACTTCATCTTTGCAAATTGAGGCACAATTATATATTCGGTGGCCTTGTTAGCATCAAGAAGAGTGACAAAGTCAGATGCATAATTCTCCCATAAGGTGCATGATAACTTCTCACTGCCACTTTTGGGTCCACAAGTATTTTCATGGGGATTGACATAAAATAGTGAAAATCAATATATGCCACAATCAGCAGTAATTATAAAATGTGGTATATTACGTGAATGCCAAACTTTTGTGCACAATAAAATGAAAAAACTGACCTTAGATCATCGAGCTCAATTTTCATGTAGTGTGATTTCTGTGCCTTTTTTTCAAAAGGTATTAAGTCACTCTTTGCAGACAGGAGACCAATAAAATCTAAGCAAGATAAACACAATATAAGATGGCATTAACAAACATTTGGAAGAGGTAAAGAAATGATATTCTAGGTAGATAACATGAATGTGGGTGACACAGTGAGGACACCAATGTGCATACCAATAAGAAATAAGTCATCTCTAACTGAAGATAGGATATCCTTGGTGGGCAAAAAATCAAACGACTCAATTGGAATACCTATGCCTTCGACACTCGAAACCAAGGTGTCCCTCTTAAATATAGATACAAACTGTATTAATTCACATGTATAAACTTTAATAAGTATAAATTATTACTAGTCTAAAATGATAATATTTATATGGACTGTATTATATATTAGGAAAAAAATCATTAATCAACCAACTATAAAAATCAAGTATTATATTGGTCCTAGGGTTGGTTACATATATTATTAGATTATGCTATCCTGGGTGACTAAAAAAGAAAAATAAATAAATGTGGCAATTACCTCGTGCAACCGATGGACTATGTGCTCGCCTTGGCGAACCGATGTCGACTTGGCTAACTAGACTTGCATGGGAAGCCGTCGAAGCAAAATATACAGGACAACCAAGGCTGTTGGTTCGGTATTGTGGACTGCCGCTGGTGTTGCTACGTATAGGAGATGGGGGAGGAGTATATCCGATGGCAAATGGAGGTATAACATCGCCCGTCTGAACCACATCACTAGAAAGGGCGCCTAGACGACGCGGATCCATGCTACTCAGTGTTGGACCAGTGGAGCTGCTTCGAGTATGTGGTATTGGATAAACAATGCGGGATCCATCAAGGTTCCTTATAGAGATGCATAGAGCACCATCACCTTGGTAGTAGGTGCGCAACCAAGCCCCATGCCTGATATTATAGGCGGCAACCATAGAACGAAATTCTTCGGAGAAAAATGCATTGTTACCAACCTTGTCTAACATAATGCAAAACTCATTTCCATGGTTGTCCTTAAACATCATGAAATCACCCAATTCATGACAAAAAGCACGATAAAAAGGACCGAGAATTGTAACTCGTCTCTGAAAAAACATATATATATATATATATACACGTAGTTGTGGACGTCAAA
>NC_029791.2:28890176-28896542 GCF_000816755.2 Arachis ipaensis | reverse complement strand
AGCTGTACATACATACATACATACATATATATATATATATATATATATGTTTGTGGATGTCAAACACATACCTTGGAATAATAATGAAATTAGAATAGCCAAGTATAAGTACGTGCATGAAGACTTTTTCGTTAGTAGCAGTATCTTCATATATATATATGTATGTATGATCCAAAACTTTTCAGTTTATGTATATCTACACAATATATATCATGTATATAAGGTGTTCTATACAAATATGAATATAAATATAAATGTATGACATAGATTAAAAGAAACTGGAAAGATGACGCCTGAGGCCATTAAGTAATAAAAAAAATGAATGGAGCTTTGCAGTCCATAAAAGATGAGGCTTTAGTTGAAAATTAGCATATCAGCATATATGAACAATTGAGTGTTTTGCCGCAGAAGAAAACATATGGCCACGAGATCCAATGCAAGGAAGAGAAATCTAGAGAAATCAGGGTTGGGATCACCACTTTCGCTTGAGTCAGCAGATGGCCAAAGGCACATATTTCACAAAAAGATTAACAATATCAGATGCTGTGTACGGAAAAGGACCTCACATACTGGGTTAGTGTATCAACAGAAAACACTATAAAAGGCACATATAAACATGTGTGTCTGAACATAAATGAAAAGCAAGATAAATATTGGTCATTTACCCATGGTCCACCAAGGTGAAAATAAACTTCTGAACCTTTTGTAGATACTGATCGCATGATAAATAAAAATCCTAAATCCCGGAGAAACAGCTGAAGGGTGGGGAATGGTGGGGGAAGGTGGGGAATATTGTGCGATGAGTTAGTGATGTAGGGTAGACCGAGATTAAAGTAGTATATATGGGTAATATGGATATGGGTATGGGTATGGTTATGAATGACCTACTCACATATTTATAATAAAGACTAAGCGCTGCGTATAAAAATATGACTATTATAAACATATATAGAGAGCAGAGACAATCTTATAAAGCTGTACACATATATATATAGTCAAACACATACCTTGGAATAATAATGAAATTAGAATAGCCAAGTATAAGTACGTGCATGAAGACCTTTTCGTTAGTGGCAGTATCTTCATATATAAACATATATATGTATGATCCAAAACTTTTTCAATTTATGTATATGCAGTTATGCACACAATATATATCATGTATATAAGGTGTTATATATAAATATAAATATATGACATAAATTAAACAAAACTGGGAAAAATGACGCATGAGGAAATTAAGGAAAAAACAAATGAAAGGAGTTTTGCAGTCCATAAAAGAAGAGGCTTCATAAGAATATTAGCATATATGAATAAGGGATGGTATTGACGCAGCACGAGATCCAATGCAAGGAAGAGAAGTCTATAGAAATCAGGGTTGGGATCACCATTTTTGCTTGAGTCAGCAGATAGCCAAAGGCACATACTTCACAAAAAGAGTAACGATATCAAATGCTGTGTACGGAAAAAGGACCTCACATATTGGGTTAGCGTATCAACATAAAAATGCTATAAAAGGCACAAATAGACATGTGTGTCTGAACATAAATGGGAAGCAAGATAAATATTGGTCACTCACCCATGGTCCACCAAGGTGAAAATAAACTTTTGAATCATTGAAGAAAGCGACCGCATGACAAATATAAATCCAAAAGTCCGGGGAAACTGGGGAAGGGTGGGGAATGGTGGGGGAGGGTGAGGAATATTTTGCTATGAGAAAGTGATGTAGCATATACCGAAATTAAATTAGTATATGACTATGCCTATCATTGACATATTTATAATAAAGCCTAAGCGGTGCGTATAAATATATGAATATTATTATTATTATTATTATTATTATTATAAATTCGAAATTAAATAATAATATCACCTAACAACTGAACTAACAAATTGAGCAAATGTTGTGATAAGATCCAAGGACCCAAGCCCTCGTCAGTGATAATATTTGGGCCCCTTGACCCGGATACAAAGAATGACATTAGATTAGATGGCCTAATGAATTAACCTAAAGCAATATTTAACATGTAATAATAATAATAGTAATCAAATTTATAATAAAAGCAAGTATAGAGTTCATCTTTGTGGATCAGAATTTATTACTAATAGTTGACGGATCACTTTATAGGAAGCCCTGGCTCCAAGTGAAAAATTGAACGGGAAGATGATCCCGCCTTTTGAAGAAAGACTAGGGAAATTAATAATGGATAGGTAGTCATTAAATGCAACTTATTTGCTGTGATTAGTAAGCAAACCAGGAGGGTGAAGTAGAATAATAGGAATAACAATTACCCAGTTCCATTACTCCAGAGATAAGTAGAACTGAAGGAAGACAGACCACCATTAAATTAAAATGACAGTAAATGTTGAAGTGGGGAAAGAAGTTTAACTTCAATTATTCCAGATAGGAAAACGCCTTGTCACCAGTTCGTCCAACGGGTCGAACACGCCGAATGAGAAAGTAAGGGACACATGTAAAGAAAATTAATTGCACTGATTCACCAACATGGTTGGGTTGGGGGTAAAAATAGTTGAATGGGCAGGTCCGGGAGAAACACGGTACATCGAGGGATAAATGGGAATCAAGCAGAAAAGAAACTGACACATTAGAGTCAAAGATAAACACGGCGCAAAATAAAAAGAGTATGGGCAAGATAAATTCAGGTTTATAAGATACGCATGGCAGTAGATAATAGAAGAATCAATTATGCGGACAAATATTAATGGCACACGATGAAAGGCATAGCTTGATAACATATAAAAAAGGTAAGTGGAATTATCAGCAGATTAAAATGTATTTTGAATAACATATAAAAAAGGGAGTAAGCTGTCGATGGTGAAGGAGCAGTAGCCACAACGACGGGTCAAACAATCGGTGCCGGAACGATCATGGTATCGCTTGATGAGCTGGACTAAGTAATGGGAGCGTTGGCCGAATCCAGGGTTTGAGGGTGTATACAGTCTGAAAGCACCAAGCTAAGGAAATAGCAGCATAGTGGGCCATTGCTCACATAAACCACATATAAAAAAGATGACATTGGGCCCATGTGCGCCGAACAGGCCCGGTATCGGTGAATTAGAACTGAAGCATCAATTAATACCTTTTTAATGAAATACTCAGAACAAAACGCGAGCGCAAAGCAACACAAAGCTACTGTATATAAAAAATGAACGGTATAGAGCACGAAAAAACATGAACCACAAAAGAGAATGCCAAGAAAACCTAGTCATATTCATTACCATGAAAGCCACATCGAGGGCTCACTAATATATATCACATAATAACCACGAAATACACAACGGAAATTATAAAACATTCAAAAATAAAACATGGAGCTGGCGAGCCCAATCATGGAGAACGCATCACACACATGAGACACCCTACAATCAAATTCGGAGATACAATAACTAATGAATAATGCCAAATGACTAACTTATTCACCTACTGGGTAGAGAAGTTGATATAAAACAATGTACAAAACACCACAACACGTTTATTCACACAGATAAAGAAAACTCCATGCACCCCTTGATGGAAACAATTCCCGCCCATCTTACACGGCCAACAAATCTGACAACTCCATCAGTCAGACCAACATAATGGAATTGCACCTCCAATACGACAGCATCAAGCGACGGATCAAAGACATCGAAACCACGGATGAAATGACTGATACCGAGAAGGTCGAGACCAAACATAACACATGATGTATTTGTTAGGTTAGGATCACCAACAAAGAGATGCCGACCCCACTCCATTGCACCTGAAGGTCCAAAGTTGATGGTCATCAGATGGACCTCAAACCTTACAGAGGACCGTTCATAGCTAATAAAGTCCACACAATCAAGCTGCCCAATCAAAGTAGGATGATTGGTGCCGAATTTAAAGTCCACAAACTAACCGGCAAGTGCACCGGGTCGTACCAAGTTGTACCTCAAGTGAATGAAGGTCGATCCCACGAGGATTGATGAACTAAGCAATAATGATTGAATGATTTACTTAGTTAGACAAACAGAAAAGAGTGTTTGGGTCTCAAATTACATTAAACAGTAAATTCAGAGAATCAGAAAGCAGACAGTGAATTGATGTGAATAATATATGGAGAAAACAGTTAAGGCTTCAGAGATATCTATCTTCCGGATTGACTTTTCTTACTAACTATTTTAATCATGCAAGATTCAATTAATGGCAAACTATATGTGACTAAACCCTGATTCCTTAGACCTTTTTAGTCTCCTCTAAAATTCATCAACCGCCAATCTCTTGGTCACTTAATTCCAATTAGAGGGTGAAGTTTAATTCTAGTTTATATGCCATAGAAATCCTAATTACCCAAATATAAGAGGATTATATGTCACGTATCCCGTTAAGTCTAGATAATTAGAAATTTAGGAGAATATATTTTCAAGCTGTTGTTCAAGTAAAGAGCTTTTCCAAGTTATACAAGAACTCAATTAGAACAAGGGTCATACTTCCATTTCACCCAAATTCATAAGATAAAGAACGAAAAAAAATCTTAAATTAGAAATCAGTACATGAATTAAAATATAAAAATAATAGTATCAATCCATACAATAGACAGAGCTCCTAACTTTAACAGTGGAGGTTTAGTTTCTCATGGTTCAGAAAAAAAACTAGAATTCTCAAAAACTGTAAATTGTAGAATGAGGTAGAAGAGAAGAGATAAACACGAAGGGCTAATTCTTTTCCCTTTTATATCTAATATTGATAAATGTAAAATATATTTCTTAAAACTAAATAATATCTTTTCCTAATTATAAATAAAATTAAAGTTTAAATCAAAACTTAAATGATTGATCTGTGCAGCTCTTGGACGTGAATGGGGACCACTTGGGTTAGAAGAGTTGGCGCCAAACTTGAAAAACTTCAAGTTCAGCGTGGAGGAGGCAGTACGATTTCTCCTTGGAATTGTCATATTGGCACCGAACTTGAGGTGCTTCAAGTTCGGCGTGGAGGTTATGCGTGTATTCCCTTGGAGGTGTTGATGCTTGCGCCGAACTTGAAGAACTTCAAGTTCGGCGTGGAGGAGGCAGTGTTGGTTCTTGGAATTCTTTATGCCCACGCCAAACTTGGTAATGATCAAGTTCGGCATGGAGGTTGCAGCAAGTCCTCCTTTCTTTGTCTTTGACTCCAACTCTTGTCAGATTCGTCCAAAATGCTACCTAAAATTAACAAAATTGCACACAACTCAAAGTAACATCCATAGTGGCTAAAATACATCAAATCTTGATTAAACTTAATAATTCAAGTGCAAATTCACTAGAAAAAGATAGAGAAAATGCTCACGCATCAATGATCCACACATACACTTGTACCTATTTCTATCTCATTTCATGTAGAATCTAGCGTTGAGTACCGAACCACAGAAACCGGTTTCTTACGAAATCTCCCTTCACTATTGACCCAAAAAATATAGTGGTTGGCAATCGCATAGCCGCTGCCCAGTCTAACCATTGGTAGGGTCCAAACAGCGCGACTTCACTGACCCGCGTTGGAAAGAAAGATCTGCTTGTCGTATCCAGCAGTGGCCAGGTGACGCTTTGTGAGGCTGAGAATCTTATAATCATCACTACCAATCACGGCGACAAAGGCATAAGTAGACCAGTCATCACGGTGGTTGAAGTGGTAACTATCAAACCCTAGATCAGGAATAATAGACCTCAAGGAGCCCAAGGGCGAACTGGAACGGCCATCTGTAGAAAACCTAGCACAAAGCTTGCCCATGGCCGACCCCACCAAAGAAAACCACGTCCAGTCAAGAGGAGCGGCAACCGGAACATCCACACGAGTGTCGAAGACGTACAGAGACAGCTGCCCACAATCAACCTCTTTCAGGGGATTGTCCAAATGAAGGACCGCCGCCTTCCCTCCCTCCGATTTCAAATGAGTAACCGTATTATACACCCGATTTAACCTATTGTACCAATCACGTGAGATGCATCTGCCTCTTCCTATCGTTTTTCCATCGGATAGAAGAAATATCTTTAAAATCATGTCTGTTGGCAACATCGAGAGGTTTGAATTGGTTTCATCCCGACAATGGCCACCGTCAAAGACATCATCAATCTGTGCGGTGGATGTTCGGGAGCTTCCTAGTGGGTGCTGATCTTTCATGCTAGCCGTGGAGGAGGAAAAGTAAAAAAGATAAGGGACAATGTAGCAGAAAGAGCGAAGACAAATGCTATGTAAATGGGGAAATGATATCTTTAGCTGGTGTGTTGTGCCTACACGGTGAGTTTGGTTCATCTTATATACATAAATACAGAGCAACAAAATACAGATAATTGATTAATAAATGAATACAGATAATATAAACAGTAATAAATAATATTTAAATAATTAAA
>NC_029791.2:28886477-28888877 GCF_000816755.2 Arachis ipaensis | reverse complement strand
TATTTATTCTGTTACTAATTGCTTATACGCTTGCAGATATTTATATTTTATGTTTCTATGAGAGCCAAAACAACAACAACATCACCAATCCAATAATATTAGTAATAAATGTGAGCAGCAAAATAAGACTTATAGTCAATAGTCAATAGGATGAATAGGATGAATCGATGAAAATTCAGACCGATGAAATGTGGTCATTGAAAAAGAGAATGCATTCATTCAGGATGAGCCGAGGTGATGACATGTGGATTGCTCAAACCGAAATTTAGGATATTAACTTAGGATAAGAAGATAAGGACAAATATAATATATTAGAAGTATATATAATGCAACTGTAATCCAAACTACAATTTTCATTTCACTTATTTAAACATTGAATATCCTGTCTCTCCTTCCTTCTCTGAAGTCTCGTATTGCAACTCCCTGTATCTCCCCTTTCTCTAAAAGTCTCACAAACCTGAAAGAAATTGGAAGAGAATTTTGATTCTGTTCTAGATGTCAATGCTAAAACACTTCACTGAAATTTCAAAGTATATGTCATAAGGATCTGAGAGGTTCTTAGCAAGTTTAATAACAATGAAGTTAATAGTATTAAAATGGAGCTTCAAGATAACAAGGTAACTAGGATGGATTGTTTCCTAATAAGTTTATTGTTTCCCATATATCGTTTTTTTTTCATTAACTTATAGAAATAGTTTTTTTATACTCCTGTATGCATTGTCTTCATGATGGCAGGGTGGGAGAATCCACGCTTCATCCCAAGGACAGTTGCTAATAGGAAATGGAGGAGTGTCATTGAGGCCTTTCAGATGTACATTATGTCAAATTTTGTGGTGTTGAAAAATACCACTAAGACCAAGACATACCCTAGCAAGTGGTTACTCATGTTCTCACACAGGACACGTGTTAATCACGTGAAAAATCCTTCTTTCCCACTTGAAGCTTTCCATTTCAAGACCATTCCTCAATTGGTCACTGTGCAGAAGATCAATGAGAATGATATTGTTGGTTAGATTCTACCTACATTTTCTTTTAAATAAATGACATATCATTCTATTTAACTTTCTGCATGGTTAATAACTTTATTTTTTATGTTTTCATTAAATATCATTGCCGAGGTTATTGGAAAGGCCGATCCTAGGGACTTAGTCACCAGCAAGGGAATAGAGACAAAACGTTTAGTTCTAGAACTAGAAGATTTAGAATGCGTTCCCTGTTATTTGTTTAAGTTGACATGTACATTGATTTTTTTTATTCAAGAGGATAACTGATGCTGTTGTTGTTTGGCTATAACAGGAACAACCGTATTCACTGCATTTTATTCGGTGAAATGGTTAGCCAAATCTTACCACATCTTCAACATGAGAGGGTAGAGCCACTCATTGTGGTGCTTCCGTTATTTAAGTCACATAGGTGGAATGATATGCCTTAAATAAAGTTTGTGTTCATACAACACCTGAAATTATTACACACTGAAACTGAAATACCATTTATACGTAGGCCAAACATCTATTTAGAGCAACTTCAATGTGTCAAAGCTGCACATTAACCTGAAATTAAAGGAAGTGGTTTTGTTTAGAGATAGGTAACTATGTTGGGTAATATTTTCTACAAATACTATTACAGTTTAGAGTCTGTTCTAAAAAATTTGTTGAGAAATGTCTATGTGAAACTAAGAATCAGTGTGGCTTAGGGGTTTCATAATCCATGTGAAATTGATCTTTTTAGGTTGCTAAGTGGTGCACCATCAAACTCTATGAGCATTAGTCAAAGGTCTTCACAAGGTGCTTCCTCCGGTATTGATGAGCTTACTGTAGGATCTGCTATTGTCAAATCAATCGATGAAGTGCTAACAAGTATTAAGGTGAATAGAAAGATTTTCTTCAATAGTAATATAGGGTTATCAAAGATAGTCAAAAGCTAATCTTTAGTGTTTAAATGCTGAATTCCAGGAAGGCACGGTTTGGATTGTTGGAACCATTGTTTCAATAAAATGCGGGTAAGGAAGATTGGTTTTACAAATCATGTCGCAAGTGTCCAAAGAAGGTTGAAACTCCGATTGGTGATAGATATGAATGTACTAAATGTGGTCACACACATGGGTGTGCAGTCTTGAGGTATGAGTATTAAAACATAAAAATAAATTGGTCCCTTTTGTTAAAACATATTTTTGCATACTTATTGGTGGTATATGAGTCTTAAGATCTAAAATCTTTAATTTGGTACTTATATATTTTTCCTGTTTTGCATACTTAAATAAAATAAATGAATAGTTAGTAATTATGTAGTTTTGAACCTTATCATAGCTTAAAGACTAATGGAGTATTTGTATATACCGATTATATTCTTATAAATTAATACATCATGCCAATTATTTTGTTGGTTATATACGAGTATTAA
>NC_029791.2:28882282-28886380 GCF_000816755.2 Arachis ipaensis | reverse complement strand
TTGCAATTAAACTTAAAGAACTGAATAATGAGTTGGTAAACCCGAAATACAGCACAAGGATTTTGCATTAAGTATCTGTGTTGTAAAGCCAAAAGCAACTGAATTTTTTTTAACCATCCGTCACATTTACAAAGTGGTTAATCTTGGACCATTAATTGGTACAAGGTGGAGATTATATTTCATGATGGAACAGAGTATCAACTTGCTGTTGTGGCACAGAGAAACCTATCAACTATGTGAAAAACAAGCAAAAAAAGTTAAGGAAAAAGAGGTTAGTAGCTTATTGAAATTTATGAATAAATTAGTTTAAATGGTGAATATTTTTAAAAGTTGTACACTGTATTGTTGTCTAACTCAAGTCACAGGTGGGAATGAATATCCAGCCACACTTGACAATATAATGGATAAGAGGGTTCTTTTTAAGATTAATGTGAAAGTTGCAAATATCAACCACTATGATCAAGTCTTTACTGTTATGAAGATCTGTGATGATGATGAAATTATTGAGAAGAACATTCCAGTAATTGACACAACCAACCCCACTAACAATGTTGAGGTATTTAAAGATGACTTTGTATTCCTATCTGATGTTTATTTTGTGTTAAGGATGGATTGTTTCGCTTATATTTAAGCATACCCTCGATTCCTTATTCGTAGGACAATGAATGCAGCAACTCGCTGAGTTTTTTAGGAAATGTTGTTAATCTCAATACTGATAATGATACTCAGTATACAATGGTGAGACTTTATTTGAAATTAGATAGGACTAATTTACATATATGATCATTATAGTAAGAAATATTTTCGTGAAAATTCCTATTAATTGCTAGGATTGAGTCTTTTGTCAAATTCTATGTAGGATGGTATGGAAGAGTGTATATCCAACCTCAAGTACAAAACTCCAGCCAAGAGAGCTTGCAGCAGAATGAAGCCAGCCTCTAATGGGCTTAACCACATTGAGAATGAAGGACAATTGTCAACAAATAAGTTCAGCAGAAAAGGTTCCAAGAAGAAAAAGTCACTAATGAATGAATTGGATAACTGAGTAGTCATAAATTCATGTTTGAGTGACTACCACCTAAATTGTTTTAATGCTTTTAAGTGTTTAGACCTTTAAATTATTAGTCCTGTAATCTTTGTGACCTTTAAGTTATTAGTCCTGTTATGTTTTAAAGACAATATTCAACTACTTGATTGTATCACCTTAACTAATGTTTTAGGCAATGAAAACCTTGATGAATGTTATGCTAATATGGCCGGAAATATATTAAAGTTTGTATTGTCATATGTCAATAAATTAATCTTATGTGACATAATCTAAGGTATGTTCTTGAAATAATTTTAATTAATTTACAAAGTAATTAAGTGATCACTTGGAGTTTTATCATACACTAAAGCAAAAGAGAATATAAACCTTTCAAGTAGGGGAAAAAGTACGTGTTCATAGTATAATAAGGTGGTTTACAAATTAAGTTTATCAGGAGGTAAAATTTCTTTCAGTATTAGTAAAATTACTCGACAAGCAGAACAGTTAATTACTCTACACGTATCGCCTAAAATCTATCTAAAGAAGATGATAATAAGAAGATAAGGACAAATATAATATATTAGAAGTATTTTTTATGATAATAAGAAGATAAGGACAAATATAATATATTAGAAATATATATAATGCAACTCCAATCCAAGCTACAATTTCTATTTCACTTATTTAAACATTCAAAAAGTTTTACTCCAACAAATCACTATCTATCCTCTCTCTCTCCTTTTCTAAAGTATATCAGAACACTAAATTATCTTAGGTAGGATTGCGTTAAGTTGCAGCTAGGGGAGTGAGTGATTTAAGGATTTTCAATAGTCAATGGCAAGTATAAAAGTGCCATAAAATATTAGAAGCTTAGTTAAAAGGAAGTACAACTTAATATATAGAGTATAAAGAGCTACAAACAATAAAAATTGTGTCTGGATATGCATGTAAGTTCTAATATGGTAACTTTTCTTAAACTTTTAGTAGTTATGATAAAGTACATAGGCTTAGAAGGAAATACAATTAGATATAATTTTTGTTCATACAAATTTTTCTATTTTCAAATATAACCACTAACCATTGGTCTATATGGTTTTTGTCTCAAGGATAATCAGAGATAAAGCACAGAAGAAAGATTTGGCAGATATGTCAAGAAAGAGGATAAATCATGAAAGCACAATATATCTAATTGAAATAATTAATGACTCAATCTTCAATGCATACATACAAAAGTTACACGTTACTAAAATAAGCTTAACACCACACGTCAAATATCAAAATTGTAACTCCTCAAGACTTCTAGGATGTAACACCGATGTAGTAGCAAGCCTTTGCATAAACCCTATAAAAGTGGCTCCGAAAAATCACAATTGACCTTTTTCCTAAAAAAATTAATTTTAAATACCATTTGTGGTTTTGCTTAGCCTAGCTTTTAAAGGGTTGATTTTTGAATAGTTAAATTCAAAACAAAAAAAGCTATATATGCAAATAATAGTCTACATAATGTGACTCTTTTTCTATTAATGATATAGAAGTGTAGTTTAAGTTTGTGTTATTGAATTGATTGTATGAAACTGAGTGAATTGGTATGACTGATTGATACATACAGATCCCATTACAAATCAATTGTATAACTACATTGTACGATTGAAGGTGAAGAGAATTATCAATTGGAGAAGTAACAAAGTATGTGGAGTAAGATTAAAGATATTCTATTAATACCACACATGTAGTTATTAGTATTACAAAACAACGTCAAAAATAAAAATATTCTCGAAGTGTACCATTTTTTAGGGGGCTATGACTTAAGTTTATGATATATTATTTATTATAGAATGCTATCAAACACAAGTATATTTAACATGTAGAAGCACAATTCAAAGCAATCACAACTCTAACATAGCGTGAAAACATGTTAATTTAAAAGAATATATTTATAAATAGTAAAAATTTCAAATAAAATATATAAAAAAAAAAGTTATAACAAATCATGTCTTTAGTCATGAAAAGTGTGTATAAGTGTGCTCTTCATACTGTCAAGAAGTATGTCTATAAAAAAGAGATAAAATAATCATCATGTACAGGATAAAAGCTCACATAATATCTATAAGTCATAATATTTTTAATTGTAATGATAAATTCTCCAAGCGTACAACAAAAAGCAATTAGATATAAATTTTATTGACTCATATTTTTCTGTGGTAAAAAGGAGAGGCTAACCATTGATATATAGGATTATTGTCACAACGATAATCATCAGGTACTGTATAAGAAATGAAGAAAGATTTAATGGACATGTAAAATAAGAAAATGCACCGTAAAAGAGAGATTTAAATAGATCCTAGTTACAATATTTACCTCAAAAAGCTATATGTAAAAAAAGAAACTTAAGCCTTCACGTCAAATATCAAATATGCACTTGCTGAATTGATAATTAATTAATTTCTATTTATTTTAATTTCAAGGGTCAGAACACATGAAACAATAGAAGGTAGGATGTATGTTGAATACATGAATAGATATCTATTTAGTTTTGATGGTGGGTGAAGTCATTTTTTTGGGTAAAGGTCACAGAAAAAAAAGATGTATCCTTTTTAAGTTATTGGGATATGGGATTAGTTTATTTTTCCTTACTTTTTTATCATATAAAAAAATTAATAAAAGATAAGGTCAATTATATTTTTGTGAAAGTTGAGTAACATAACTTTATTACACAGAGATTTGATTCTGAATGATATGATATATTATTTTATTGTTAAAAATATTTTTGACAATAGAGTAACTTTGGATATTATTTAGTAAAATAAGAACTTTTTAAGAAATTTTTTGCAATTTTGTCGAGAGATAACTTTTCAATGTTTTTGTCTAATAAAAGTTATCAAATTTGTGAAGTTTACTATATATCATTCTCCATAATTATAATAGTTGTAAAATTATTTTTAAAAGGCATAAAAAATATAGAAAAATTGGGTTAAACACACAAGATATTATATTTAAGGTGTAATAAAAATAAAAAATTTGAAAAAGAAAAAATAACGATAACAAAAAATATTTAAAGAATATATTTAAAC
>NC_029791.2:28875523-28882240 GCF_000816755.2 Arachis ipaensis | reverse complement strand
TAAAATAAACTTTTTAATATATTCACAACTTTCTTACAAAAAATAATTAGTTCAAAAACAAAAAATATACAAATATTTGAATTTAATAAGACTTTGAAAAATGCATTTTGAGCATATTTCTATAGTAAAATTTTGATTCAATTCTCAGTGCTTATACAAAATATACCAAATATGTAATGATTTAATATACAAAAAAAATGTAATGATTTAAATATGTCATAAACCCTATAAGTCATAATACTTTTAGTTGTAATGATAAAGTATCCAAGCTTACAACAAAAAGCAATTAGATATAAGTTTTATTGATTCACATTTTTCTGTGGTAAAAAAGAGAGGCTAATCATTGATCTATAGGATTATCGTCACGACGATAATTAGGTACTGTACGAGGAAGAAAGATTTGACGGATATATTAAATAAGAAAATTCACCGTAAAAAACAGATTTAAATAGATCTTTGACTTAATGCTTACATCGAAAAGCTACATGTAAAAAAAAGAAACTTAAACCTTCACGTCAAATATCAAATATGCACTTGCTGAATTGATAATTAATTAATTTCTATTTATTTTAATTTCAAGGGGC
This sequence comes from Arachis ipaensis, assembly GCF_000816755.2. NCBI lineage: Eukaryota > Viridiplantae > Streptophyta > Magnoliopsida > Fabales > Fabaceae > Arachis > Arachis ipaensis. Next base: position 28,881,656 of record NC_029791.2, on the reverse strand, counting down.
AGAACACATTAAACAATAGAGGGTAGGATGTATGTTGAATAGATATCTATTTAATTTTGATGGTCGATGAAATCAACTTTTTGTGTAAAGTCACAGAAGGAAAAGTTGTATCCTTTTTAAGTTATTGGGATATGAGATTAGTTTATTTTTCCTTACTTTTCTAACATAAAAAAAATTCATAAAAGATAACGTCAATTACATCTTTGTGAAAGTTGAGTAACATAACTTTATTACACAGATATTTGATTCTGGATGATATGACATATTATTTTACTATTAAAATTTTTTTTGGCAATAGAGTAACTTTGGATTTTTTTTCTTAAATAAAATAAAAAAATTAATTATTTTCCCAAACAAGATATTTCAGCTTTATTTTCCAGAATACGATTTTTTTTTTGGTAATAAAGGCAAGTTCACCGTACTCCCGGGGAACTCTATATAAATTATAGAGTTCGCTGTACCACCAGTGAACTCTATACTTTATATAGAGTTCACCGCACCCCGGTGAACTCTATAAATTATATAGAGTTCGCCATAACCCCGGCAAAATAAAAGCAGGCCTGTTGGAAAGCAGATCAGAGAGGCACAATTTCTTTGTTTACTTTCTTTATCACTATTGATATTTTCTCTACGATGTCAAGGAATCCATTGTTATCCATTCATTACGATGGTGAAATAGTGTATGACGAAGAAGGTTCAATCGTTTTTAGATTGGGGCAACCGATAATTACCTATATAACATCGGATGTCAACAGTTTAACAGCTTTGAAGAATTTGATATTTCATTCCGTTAGACAACAAGAGGCAATAATGGTGAAAAAATTTACTACAGATATCCGACCAAAGTAGATGGCAGTTTATTTTATAAAAGGTATATTACAGTTGTATTCTCTCTGTTGCTAGTATATTTATCAGACCACGGTTGTGAGAAATATTTCTATTGTTTTGAATTAGGTACCATTTGCGCGACGACGATGACATACGACTTATAAGGTCGTGGCACAATCGATAGACAAATGTTCATCTGCTAGAATTATTCGTGTTTCTTGTTGAGTTGGGTGGCCGAGGATCATCTGCAGATACTGTCGATGATAGTTCGTTGAGTGGAGCTGTTAGACGAACTATCAGAAGGACGATGGTGGATCTAAATATGCCACCTGAGGGTAGTCAAGAGGGGTCTACTGTTGAAGTTCGTAAAGCTGACTTAATGGATGACGGTGTTGAAAGTCATGATGGTTCTACTATCAGAGATCCGATGATGGATCAGTATGAAGTTAACCCCGATAACGGAGACGATGCTGACGAAGAACCACCCAAAATTTTTGATGATGGTGACGAGGAAGAAGAGATGAACTACTATGGTGACACACAATTCGCTCTGACACAGCCTGCCATTTCTCAACCATATGATCGGCGAGATCATTTTACGAGGTTGAATCTCGATGTAATGACTTTGGATTGGTCGTTTACCCAAGGAGTCCCTGAGGAGGATCCAAACAACAAGTTTGAGGTTGGACAACAATTTGAGAACAAAGAAGAAGTTATGTTGGCAGTTAAGTAGTACAGCATCAGGAGGGAGTACAAAATTGTAGAAAGTGACCAGTTAAGTAGTACACAATGTATCCAGTTCGGACCCGGTTGTAATTGGAGCATACTCATATCATATCGCCGAAAGCAAGAAAAGTGGGAGGTTAGGAGATACACTGGTTCTCATACTTGCATACAAACTTCAATGGAGGCAAGACCATCGTAGGTTGGATTCGAAGGTGATTGCGCAACACATTTTCATGATGGTCAAAGCCAATCCAACAATCAGCATCAGGGTTATCCAAGGAGGTGTGGAGAATCACTTTGGTTACAAGGCGTCCTACACAACCAACCACAATATTATTTTATCGCTCAATTTAATTAACTAATTAATAATAATATGAAGGATTTTTATAAGTATTTATAATACCTCTCGACCAGGGAAAACCGACGAGTATCAAAGCTATCGGACCGTACCAGCAGAATATGGTGATAGGCCCAAGATAGCAGCAAGTTGACGCACACACCCAAATTGCGCTGACCATGCTCCATGGCCCGGCACATCTGGCGGTACATCCATGCCAGCATAGCCGAGCCCCACGATAACCGGCCACACGTCTCAAGGTCCTCCAGCAGGGGTAGCCATCTTATATGCACTCGAGAGTCAGATGCATCTGGGAATAGGATACCCCCTATCAAATGCATGATGTACCCTCTCGTGTACCTCATCAGGCGCTCCTCTGTGGCGTCCTACTCCAACTCTCCACAAACCGTGTTGTGGAACCAAGTATGCTTCACAGTCCACTTCGTTTGTGACTGTCTGTCATTTGGGCCGGGAACAACACCCAGAATCTACTCACATAACTCCTCAATGGTTCGTCCCTGATGGTGCTTCTCCCACCCACCAATGCATCCACTCATAGGATCACCGTCAATCCTGAGTCCCAACTGATAGGCCACGTCCTGCAGAGTGATAGTCATGTCCCCGCACGGTAGATGAAATGTGTGGGACTCAGACCTCCACCTCTCTATCAACACCGAGACAAGCGGCTCGACCATATAGGCCATATACTCAAACCCCACTCGTCTGAGATATGGCCTAATCTGCTCTGGCAACCGTGCCATCAGATTCCGCCTAGTGTGCAAGATCCAAGGCGCCAACCAAACGGAAACAAAAAATAAAAAAACTGAGACGGTGAACACATATAATAACAAGTTCACTACTTATTAATTACAATAAAATAAAAATAGTGAAAAAAGTATACCACTCGATCAAGCCTCCCAGCAATGTGCTCAGCGTGATCCAATCTGTACATCTCATTCTCATAACCCAATAAATGTTGCTTCATCTAAACACAATCTAGTAAAATGAAATCACATACATTGAACTCAATTTTTTACGTTAACTAAATTATTAAAAAAATATGTAAATCCAAAATAACTTATAAACTTACTAATTTTAATTCTGCCCCAGCTAACTGATGCCGTCAACTAACTAATTAATTAATAACTAATTGAACCCTAAATTTTACTAATCACATTTCTTTCTTGTCTAACTTAACATAATTAATTATTCCACTAATTACCTTCTAATTCACAACGTAAACTAATTACTCTGACTAAACTAACTAACGATTTACTTTGTTATACTAATTAACATGTTTATAGATGTAACATCCTAACTTTTAGTACCTTATGACCGTACTAAAAGCTCAGGCATTACTTACTTCTAAACCTTTTTATTTTATACTATCTTTATTTAATATCGAGCCTTTGCGAATACGAACCAAAATTTTAGCCAAGAAAACAAAAAGTATTTACTTTAAAACTCTTAATCACAAAAATATATATACTCGCATAGCAATATATACATAGACTTATTTCAAGATTCTCAAATACAAGTCCTACCCCTCTAAAAATCAAAGACAATAAATACCGAGGGAAAAGTCTAAGGCTAAACCAATTACAGAAAATACGGATACATATTTACATATAACTCCGTTGTTCAGTCGCGGCTCCGCGCCAAGGATTCCTGAACCTATTGCTGAAAGGAAAATCTGTAGGGGGGTGAGAACAACGTCCTCGCATGTTCTCCGTAGGAAAAGTGAATGTCGTAAGAGTATTGAACAAAATGTGAATAATTGACTTTATTCTATAGAACTATTCTTTTATCAACCCTTTGAAAATACTTTTTAATTTTACTTTAGACAATTAATTGTTTTCATTAAAATTTCTGAACTTAAAATAAAACTCATTTACAACAATAATTCTTAAACACTTTAATATATAAACTAATAGTTCCAAAGATCCAATTGAACACACAAACAAGGCAGAATAAGACAACTAGCACAATCACAGAGAAAATACAACAGGCAAAACACAACCCAATGCAAATATGCAAACAATATGATGCATGTCTGTTCTAAGCAGGCCATCAGTTCATGCGTTAGTTGTCTACCCGCAACCCGACGTTACTTGGGGCGAACCCCAAATATGGTTTCTTTACCGTGTCAGTCAGGCACAATTATCATTATGGGCGAACCCATGTCAGTTAGGATATCTTGGTATCACGGTAGAAGCAGGCTATCAGTTAGGCAAACAATCCCGCATTAGCAATCTTAGACTATCAGTCAGGCGGGCACTTTCTCATTAGCAATTTGGCACAAAGGCCCATTCAATCAAGCAATATGCTATCAGTTAGGCGGACATTCCCGCATTAGCAATCTTAGGCTATCAGTCAGGCAGGCACTTCCGCATTAGCACTTTGGCACAAAACCCATTCAATCATACACTTTTCATGATTCATTTTCTGTTTCAGTTATCTCCTTTATACATTGCTTTTCATTCTCTTTCTCTTTATTATGCCTCCACATCACCAATTCATACGCACACTTCCGCATCACCGCTTAATTACACATACCTCCGCATCACCAAATAATCAATCACTCTTACCTCCACATCACCACATAGGTATACTTTCAGTCTTAGCATTAAAACCTTTAATTTCCATATACCCAAACTTCATTAAAGTTTAATTAAAGAAAAATTCAGTTTCTTAATAAAAGATCTCAAAACAAAATGCTTTTCTTCACCATTCAAAATCATAGCATAATTTATTCTTTTCTTAACAAATCGAAAACAAATAATATAGTTTAACTCAACTTTCTTTTAGATAAAGCTTTAAACAAGCCTTGGAATTTTATAAAATTTCTGCAGCATTTCTTTTAAAAATCCGGATTTTGCCACCCTTCAAGGGTCCCTACCAAACCATTTTTAATTCTCTAAAATCCTTCTTGATAATTCAAACAAATCAAACTCAATACTGTAAATCCATTTTCGATTCTCAAAGGTCACTTTCAATAAATCAAACAACCCCAATCCAGTATTCAAAACATTACAAATCTAAAATCTAACCAATTCCAATATTAAAATCTTTTCCAACTCTCTATTGATTACTAATAAATCAAATTTTAAATACAAAGACCCTTTTCTCAATATGAGTAAATATGTAAACCAAATCTTTTTCTAGCATAGAGTCATTTCTCAAAATAGGCTTGTAAATCAGGTTTCCAAAATAAAATCATTTTTTCGTATATTTTTACAAGAACTTGGCAGAACGTCTCCTTAAAATAGACTTCACCACCCTCACGGGCTCCCTCACTTTCATCATTCCTTAACTTATCTCAATCCATACACTATTCTCAATTCATACATCATTTTACCAAAACATACACATAATTTATTCACATCCACAGTTTTGACAATTCTCATCACAACCAGCTATAAATCAAAATCTTTAACGTTTTCAAATATTCAAGAAATCCAACACATATTCATCAAATTCAATTATTTCCACAGTCACAAATCCAACACAAATTCATCATTCAACCAATCTAGACAGTCATAAATTATTTACAATTACTCATTAAGCATTTGAGCATTCATGAATTAAAAACTTTTAATTTAAAAATGAAACCCCCTATCTCCGTACGGAATCAAAATCAACGAAAATTTTGAAGAAATTTTTTGATTGGGCTGTTGAAGAGAAAAATGTCAGAAATCGTTTGTGCCTCCTAGAATTTCAATTGGCCAAACTCAAAGAGAAGAGGAGCTACGTCACCGTCAACTTTTACCGAACAAAAATAACACCAACGTGTAAAAGAGGAGAATATGAATACTTTATCGAATTAGATTTTTTATTGAAGTTACGGATTCAAAAAATCGAAACCGAAAATTATGGAGGTGTCACGGCTCTCCCTCAAGGACAGTCGGTCTCTCACTTTCATTCCCTTTCCAAGTTTTAATTCGGTGATGATATTGAGTATAATAAAAGGCTTGATGGTGATTATTTGAAGATTTGTGGTGTTAAGGCTTAGGTGTCATGATAATATATATGTATATAGGCATTACAAGACACGTTGCCAATTTCCTTCTTTTCTTTTGCCTTAATGGCTTTGGCTAAGTAAATGAATCCAAGGTTAAAATATGATTTTATATGTATGTACAAGACATATGAGCCATGTTTCAAATTTTCTTTCTTTACCCCCTTAAAGGCTTCGGCCAAAGGAAAGAAAATAAGTAATAATATAATATAGTAATGATAATA
>NC_029791.2:28874800-28875462 GCF_000816755.2 Arachis ipaensis | reverse complement strand
TCAATTTAATTACTTTTAAAAAATAATATTTTTAAATAAAATAATAAATTATAAATAACTCATTATTTAATTTTTAAAAACTTGAGTTGTTATAATAGACAATAAACAGCAACTATACTTAAAAATAGTAATATAAAAAATCTACTTAACATAACAACAGTTAACAGTAAGTCTAGCTAACATGTAAACAGTAAATCTGTTATTCTATCTAACATGAAACCTATAACTAGTAATTTTATCTAACATGTAAACAATAACTCTAACTAAGTTAAAAAAAATAACTCTAACTAACCTAAAAAAATGAACTATAACTAATTTATTGTTAACTAACATGGAAGTGAGAATGTCGTTCACAACGAACTTCACGGCCGTCAAAAAGACAGAAAGAAGGAAGAGAGTAAATTTAGAAGAGAGATTGGAAAAGAAAGGAATAAAAGAAACTAGTCCCACTGGGTTTATATAGTGCGCCGAACTCATCATAGAATTCGCCGGAGTGCGGCATATTTGCCCTTATTAAAAAAAAATCGTATTCTAAAAAGTAAAACTAAAATATCTTGTTTAAAAAAATAATTAATTTTTTTATTTTATTTAAGAAAAAAATCCGAGTAACGTTAGACATTATTTAGTAAAATAAGAACTTTTTGAAAAATCTTTGGCAATTT
>NC_029791.2:28873465-28874581 GCF_000816755.2 Arachis ipaensis | reverse complement strand
TAAAGGTTATTAAATTTGTAAAGTTTACTATATATCATTCTCCATAATTATAATAATAGTAATATTGTTTTTAAATTTATTTATTTTAAAAGCATAAAAATATAGAAAAATTGGGTTAAACACACATGATATTATGTTTAAGGTGTAATAAAAATAAAAAATTTGGATAAAGAAAAATATCGATAACAAAAAATATTTAAAATATATGAATAAGGAAAAATATTTAAAAAAAATATATCACAATAATTTTAATATACAATATAATTTAATCTAAAAGAATTATATTAGACTTCTGATTTTAGAGATTATAAAATAAACTTTTCAATATATTCACAACTTTCTTACAAAAAATTATTAGTTCAAATAAAAAGGTATACAAATATTTGAATTCAATAAGACTTTGAAGAATGCATTTTGGACATATTTCTATAACAAAATTTTGGTTCAATCCTTAGTGTTTATACAAAATATACCAAATAGGTAACGATTTAATGTACAAAAAAAATGTAATAATTTAAATATATGGAGATAAATAAATATTTATATTAAAAATTATTAGGTCATAAGATGAAAAGATGTATCCTTTTTAAGTTATTGGGATATAGAATTAGTTTATTTTTTCTTACTTTTTTAATATATAAAAAAAATAATAAAATATAAGATCAACTACATTTTTATGACAGTTGAGCAATATAATTTTATTGACTGATATGATATATTATTTTACTATTAAAATTATTTTTAGCAATAGAGTAACTTTGGATATTATTTAGTAAAATAAGAACTTTTTGAAAATGTTTTTGTAATTTTGTCAAGAGATAACTTTTTAAAAATAATACTTTTGTCTAATAAAAGTTATTAAATTTGTGAATTTTAATAAATATCATTCTCCATAATTATAATAGTAGTAAAATTATTTTTAAATTTATCTATTTTGAAAATGCATAAAAGATATCGAAAAATTGGGTTAAACACACAGGATATTATGTTTAAGGTGTAATAAAAATAAAAAATTTGGATAAAGAAAAATATCGATAACAAAAAATATTTAAAATATATGAATAAGGAAAAATATTTAAAAAAAATATATCACAATAATTTTAATATACAATATAA
>NC_029791.2:28873131-28873405 GCF_000816755.2 Arachis ipaensis | reverse complement strand
CAATCTTCAGTGCTTATATAAAATATACCAAATATGTAATAATTTAATATAAAAAAATATAATAATTTAAATATACAGAAATAAATAGACATTTATGTTAAAAATTATTAGGTCACAAGATGAAAAGATGTATCTGTTTTACGTTATTGGATATGAAATTAGTTTATTTTTTCTTATTTTTTTAACATATAAAAAAATAATAAAAGATAAGATCAATTATATTTTTGTGAAAGTTGAGTAACATAACTTTATTACACAGAGATTTAATTCTGGA
>NC_029791.2:28867715-28873115 GCF_000816755.2 Arachis ipaensis | reverse complement strand
AAATAAGAAATTTTTGAAATTTTTTTGTAATTTTGTCAAGAAATAACTTTTAAAAAATAATACTTTTGACTAATAAAAGTTATTAAATTTGTGAATTTTATTAAATATCATTCTCCATAATTATAATAGTAGTAAAATTGTTTTTAAATTTATCTGTTTTGAAAATGCATTAAAGATATAAAAAAATTGGGTTAAACACACAGGATATTATGTTTAAGGTGTAATAAAAATAAAAAATTACAAAAGTATAGATATCAATAACAAAAAATATTTAAAAATATATTTAAATCTTTCTTAAATATATGTAAATATTTGGATAAGAAAAAATATTTAAAAAAAATATATATCACAATAATTTTAATACACAATATAATTTAATTTGCAAAGATTACATTAGATTTCTAATTTTACAAATTATAAAATGAACTTTTCAATATATTCACAACTTTCTTGAAAGGAATTATTAGTTCAAAAAGAAAAAAAAAATACAAATATTTAAATTTAATAAGACTTTGAAGAATGAATTTTGGGCATATTTTTATAGTAAAATTTTGATTCAATCCTCAGTGTTTATACAAAATATACCAAATATATAATGATTTAATGTACAAAAAAATATAATAATTTAAATATGCAGAGACAAATAGACATTTATGTTAAAAATTATTATTTTTTAAATTCTAGCAATGGTATTAGACTTTTAATTTATTAAATTACAAAATAGTTTTAAAAATATTTTAACATGTTTTTGGAACAAGCATCGTTACTTCGTAAACAAAAAAATCTATAAAGACACGGATTTTATCAAATTAAATCTTATAAATGGGTATGTAGATGGAGCAACAATCTTGATTAATATGCGTTTGAGTAAAAATAAATATCATACAAATTTGTTTTTGGTCTCCTCTTTAGGCTATATGGTGCACTCAAGCTAATGAAACAAATGGATTTATATATTTACTAATTCATCAAGGTCACCAATTTATAAAGTATAACTACATACATCTTTAATAATAGACTGTTAATCTAAGAAATTGATAAATAGGAAATGCTATATTATATATAATAAAACATGTCCAATGCAAATCGTGAATTTACTCAAGTTTAATTTATTTATTGTGCAAAATAATTAATAAGTAATTTATATAGTTTATCTAACAAACTTAAGTAGCATTTGGGATATCCAAACAATGTACATATCTTTAAGACAAAGCACAAAGCACAAATAATTGAACAAGAACTCGAAGCTATCCTGGTTTTTTCCTGTGAAAAATAGTATAAATACATAATCTCTCTCCTACATAGAAAGTATCTCAAACACAAAATCTATGATGATTTGATATGGAAGATTTTTGTCAAAGCTGAACCCAAAACTGTTGGTAGACTCAAAGTTGTAAACAAGGCATGAAAATACAGACTTTCAACCCCATTGTTCATCAAGCAGAATTGGGAAGAAAACAAGCATAGAGAGAAGAGTGTGATTATCGGCATTGGTTATCCTCCAGCGGATCAGAACTCGCAATGGTTTGTTCGCGTTATGGCGGACACTGGAGCACAAATTCAATTCAACATTCCCTTTAACATCAATGATTTCGGGTTCTACTCACTCATAGAATCAAATCATGGTGTTTTGTGTGTAAGGGTATCACTAGGGGGTCTTAATATTAGGCTCCTTATATGGAACCTTCTCAGTAGAAAGACTAACTTTGTCACCGATGAAGCTATAAGACATTTTTGTCATGCTGTGTCCCTTTATGTATTTGGCTTCACGCATGATTCAACGGAGTATCGCATTCTCCATGTTTACAAGAAGCATATAGAGAAAAGGCGGATGTCCTGGGCTCTATACAACTCCTATGATGCTGATTGGGTTGATTCAGGAACATTCGAAAGTAATGTTCAGAAGCTCGGGCCTAAGTCAGTTGTTAATGATGGAAAAGCATACTGGGTAGGTTGGGATGGAGTTGGCTATTTGAATCCAACTTCAATTTGCACATTTGATTTGCAACAGCAGCAGTGCTATGAAGGAAACATTCCAGATGAAGCCAAGTCTACATACCACACTTTACCGCACTTTAAAGAAGGTGTGGGCTATCATTAGCTAATTTCAAATTCAGTGTTTCTGTAGCCTTAATTTCGGAAATCATTTTATTAAAGATAATTAAGGCAAGTTTTGATTTATTGGATTTGAGACGAGTTATGATTATTATCCAATTTTATAATTATTGGGTTATTTTCTATATTCATATTATAAATTTAGCAGTTATGAAATAAGAGGGGTTTTACATGATTTGGATTAGATAAGTAATATTTTAAATATTAATACTACTGTTTTGAGGAAATAAAGGATTTAATTATATTACTCCTAATTATTTGATTTGGATATTTTATTGAAAATAATTTGCAAAATTGGTGAGCAAATAGTATTTTCTATATGCAATTAGTGTTGGATTTAAAATTGGATTTCAAGTACTATATTATTCCCAATTTTATGTGAAATTGCCAAATTACTCCTAATCCTAATTTTACTCAAAAATCCTAACCCTAAAACCCTACCCGGTTACCTGTTGCTCCCTCCCTGTCCCAGCAGCCAAACATACACGGTTCCCCCTTTCCCTTCCATGAAAGAAAGACACAGGAGCAGAAAGAGAGGAAGAGAAAGGAATCTGCGTCAGTGGCACTGGGAAGGCTGTCGCCTGTCCTCATTGCGAGTCACCGTCCCTGAGCTGCAGCACCATGGAGCCAGCTTCGTCGCGCTACCTCGGCCGTCTGTGCTATCGCCGCCGCCGCTGGTTCACCTGGCGCCGCCGTCGAAGTTGAAGCACGGGGAGAGAGGGTTCGCGAGTGAGAGAGGGGTGATGGCCTGGATCTGCCGCGCCTAGTCTCTTCTGCGAAGTCACCATCGTCGTCCAAGCCCGTCACCGCCACTCGCATCATTGCCGTCTCTGCCCAGCGCCGCCGCAGATGATAGGTCGCCGGGAACCACCACTGAAGCCCGTGTAATCATCATCCTTGCCAACAGCGAGAGAGGAGCAAGATGAACCCTTCTGTCTCTGTTGTTCTGGTCCGCTGAGAAAGGAAAGATGCTGCCTTTGTACTTCATGCGTCGCCAACGAGCACGGAGAAGAGGAGCTGTGTCCGCGTCACTGCCGTTTGAGGGGCTGTGCGTCGCCGCCGTTGTACCGCCCTGCTTCACCGTGACTGAGCTCTGTCACTCCCTGCTCTTTGGGCTTGTGATGTTGTTGTGGAAATTGCTACAGGAAGAGGAACAGGCTGAGTCACCGTGCTTTGGGCCACCGGGAGTGGTTATGTGGCTTCCGGGATCACCGCCGGAGCTCCGGGCTGAGCTTCTGCCACTTGAGACCCTGCTGCCACTGTGTTCCACCGCTGGTAAGAGTTTTAAGTTCGGTTTCTGCTCTTTCGGAATTCCGGAAAGGTTATTAATGCCATGTGATTGTAACAGTTGCCGTCACCGGGACTTTTGCTCGCGATTGTCACTTGGGGTTACTGATGGAGCCGCTGCTGGGTTGATATGGAACTGCGGCTGCTTCGTTTTGTTAATTCAGTGAGTGTTTATGTTTCAAAAAGTCTCGCGTTAGTATTCGTATGTGTTTGATTAATGAATGAGTTTTGGTAACGTGGGATCGAGTCCTGATTATTATATATTACGAATAGTGTTGCTATGGTTATTGCGAAAGTGGCTGGGAGTTGAGGTTTTGGTTGTTGATTTCGGACTGAGGCGGAAAGGACTCTGTGAGACGTTTGGGTTATGGAATTGCGTTTTGAGGTAGAGTAATTTTACTATAGTTCAAATGAACATCTTCATTTGATTATGTATTTGGATATTTTTCAAAATTTTGGAAAGGAAAGATTTTTCACTTCTATCCCGGTTGAGCTTCGTTTGATAAGCTTTACTTAATTTATTCTGAATTGAGAGTGGTTTACCATATTACATGGTTTATCCCATTGTTGTTCTTTTGAAAATGTTGGACTCATAGCTTTATTCTTATGAATGGACTCGTTCCTTCTTAAGCCTTGCACCTCTATGAATGTCATACGTGACCCTGTTTTTAACTAATCTTTTACATCTTGTGAAATTACCATTGATCTTGGTTGTCCTCTCTTCTGAATCTCATCCGTATGTGAGTCAGTTTGATTCGTTCCAAAATAGTGCATTGTTTATTCTCTCATTATCTCTACAAGAGTTTTAGTAAAAAATTTATCATTGAGAAATTACAAATGATTGAGTTGTCTTTTCTATGACTTTTGTATTCTTTTGGATCAATTTAAAACTTGTTTGATGTTTCATGTCTAGTGGCTCTTGTTTGAACTACTTTAATTTAAGATCCTTTCTAGTATGGCTTAACTCCTTTTGGTGCATCTTAAACTTCTTGAATGTTCTTCTGAGATGGTGATTTCAAGAACACTTTTGGAGTCTTGTTTTGAACCTTTTAAAGAAGTTTTGAATTCTCTTTGAAAAAATATTAAACGGAATTTATTTTCTGTTGCTTGATTGAGATTGAAACCATTGTTCAATTTTGACGAAATTAATTTAAAGTTGGCATGCGCTATTTTAAATGAGGTTTTGAAAAACTTCCTTGTTTAGTGGAAACCGGTTCGTTGTAACGCACCACTTATTTCCTCTACCAAGTTGTAAGCAAATTTTTACCTTGGAGTTTCTTTTCTAAAAGGAGTTTAACTTCCTCTTTCATCCTTGCTATGAATGTGGTGCACGAAATTGTGATCTCTGGTAATGGCTTCTTAGGCCAGATACTCTGATCTAGTTTTACAGTCTGTCACAACTTCGATACAACTAACCAGCAAGTGCACTGGATCGTCCAAGTAATACCTTACGTGAGTAAGGGTCGAATCCCACGGAGATTGTTGGTTTGAAGCAATCTATGGTTACCAGTTTGGGCGTTCAACTCCAGTTTTTGACCCTTTTCTGGCGCTGGACGCCAGATTTGGGCAGAAGGCTGGCGTTGAACGCCAGTTTACGTCGTCAATTCTTGTGCAAAGTATAGACTATTATATATTGATGGAAAGCCCTCGATGTCTACTTTCCAACGCAATTGGAAGCACGCCATTTCGAGTTCTGTAGCTCCAGAAAATCCACTTTGTGTGCAGGGAGGTCAGAATCCAACAGCATCAGCAGTCCTTTTTCAGCCTGAATCAGATTTCTCTGTTTTGTGTGCCGAGGTCTTCTGTAAATGATTCCTCATCTTTAGTGTCAGTGAACTTTATATAAACAAATAAAAATAAAAATAGGGCAAAATGCTTAGAGGATTGTTGCCCCATGGCTGGGTTGCCTCCCAGCATGCGCTTCTTTATTGTCTTTAGCTGGACCTTGCTGAGCTTTTAATCTAGCTTCAGCCTTGAGCATTCTTGCTCAATGTTGCC
>NC_029791.2:28866893-28867601 GCF_000816755.2 Arachis ipaensis | reverse complement strand
TTATTGATCATGTTGAACTTCTTTGATCCAAGGGTTATCTTTGAAGTTGTCAATTGATTTATTTCTAGCAAACTTCATTGCTTGCGTGTCTTTGTTTGTCTGGAAATTGGATACATTCCCTTAAATTTATGAGTATTACCCTTGAAAATTGTCTCTCCGTTCTAAATCTGGTATCCTTCTGAGTAGACTCGAGAATTGTTTTGATATCACGTGCGATCTGTAGATGTAGTAACGCGATGCGTTAGTTCTTTAAGACGTGATATGTGCATACGAAAGTTGAAACAGTAGGTGTACAACGCTATGAGTTGTGGGTGTTTTGTTCCTTGCGAACGGGTTTGCGGTTGTCAGGCTTGTGATCGAGTATGGGGATTGTAAAGTGCTTGATGGAGTTGGAAAGTTGAAACTTTGAGGTTGATATGAGATTAGTGTGCGGATGTTAATCACGTCGTTTTAACCCCATCATGTTTTATAGCCTTGATGCTTTGCCCTTCTATCACATGATTGACCCATGTTATCTTCTGCATTGAGCCTACCTTGTAACGTTTGCTTTGCAATCACACTCCTACCTTTGCACCCTTATGCATATTACAATCAAAGTATTTGAAAATCGTATATATGTTTATATTTTGAGATATTTTTGCTTCTTCCTTAAATGTGTTCAAGGGTGAACTGTTACGAAATTTCTTTCGTTTTGTATCAATTTTCGAG
>NC_029791.2:28864280-28866827 GCF_000816755.2 Arachis ipaensis | reverse complement strand
GAAATAAGAGGGGTTTTACATGATTTGGATTAGATAAGTAATATTTTAAATATTAATACTACTGTTTTGAGGAAATAAAGGGTTTAATTATATTACTCCTAATTATTTGATTTGGATATTTTATTGAAAATAATTTGCAAAATTGGTGAGCAAATAGTATTTTCTATATGCAATTAGTGTTGGATTTAAAATTGGATTTCAAGTACTATATTATTCCCAATTATATGTGAAATTGCCAAATTACCCATAATCCTAATTTTACTCAAAAACCCTAACCCTAAAACCCTACCCGGTTACCTGTTGCTCCCTCCCTGTCCCAGCAGCCAAACATACACGGTTCCCCCTTTCCCTTCCATGAAAGAAAGACACAGGAGCAGAAAGAGAGGAAGAGAAAGGAATCTGCGTCAGTGGCACTGGGAAGGCTGTCGCCTGTCCTCATTGCGAGTCACCGTCCCTGAGCTGCAGCACCATGGAGCCAGCTTCGTCGCGCTGCCTCGGCCGTCTGTGCTATCGTCGCCGCCGCTGGTTCACCTGGCGCCGCCGTCGAAGTTGAAGCACGGGGAGAGAGGGTTCGCGAGTGAGAGAGGGGTGATGGCTTGGATCTGCCGCGCCTAGTCTCTTCTGCGAAGTCACCGTCGTCGTCCAAGCCCGTCACCGCCACTCGCATCGTTGCCGTCTCTGCCCAGCGCCGCCGCAGATGATAGGTCGCCGGGAACCACCACTGAAGCCCGTGTAATCATCATCCTTGCCAACAGCGAGAGAGGAGCAAGATGAACCCTTCTGTCTCTGTTGTTCTGGTCCGCTGAGAAAGGAAAGATGCTGCCTTTGTACTTCACGCGTCGCCGATGAGCACGGAGAAGAGGAGCTGTGTCCGCGTCACTGCCGTTTGAGGGGCTGTGCGTGGCCGCCGTTGTACCGCCCTGCTTCACCGTGACTGAGCTCTGTCACTCCCTGCTCTTTGGGCTTGTGATGTTGTTGCGGAAATTGCTACAGGAAGAGGAACAGGCTGAGTCACCGTGCTTTGGGCCACCGGGAGTGGTTATGTGGCTTCCGGGATCACCGCCGGAGCTCCGGGCTGAGCTTCTGCCACTTGAGACCCTGCTGCCACTGTGTTCCACCGCCGGTAAGAGTTTTGAGTTCGGTTTCTGCTCTTTCGGAATTCCGGAAAGGTTATTAATGCCATGTGATTGTAACAGTTGCCGTCACCGGGACTTTTGCTCGCGATTGTCACTTGGGGTTACTGATGGAGCCGCTGCTGGGTTGATATGGAACTGCGGCTGCTTCATTTTGTTAATTCAGTGAGTGTTTATGTTTCAAAAAGTCTCGCGTTAGTATTCGTATGTGTTTGATTAATGAATGAGTTTTGGTAACGTGGGATCAAGTCCTGATTATTATATATTGCGAATAGTGTTGCTATGGTTATTGCGAAAGTGGCTGGGAGCTGAGGTTTTGGTTGTTGATTTTGGACTGAGGCGGAAAGGACTCTATGAGATGTTTGGGTTATGGAATTGCGTTTAGAGGTAGGGGCGCTTTCCAAAAACTATAGTTTATTATTGGAATTATTACATATGGGTACTGATGTGAGATATTGTATATTTGGTGATTGTATCTGCCTTATGTATTATTTAATTGACTCGAATGACTATGGATGTTGGTTTGGCTGAATTATTGTGCGGCTTGTGAAATGTAATGTTTGAAGTTGATTCCTTAAAGATTTGAAATGAGTTTAATCCGTTGAGGATTGGTTTGAATTGAGTCAATTATTTTGATGATGTGAAAGATAGAATACTCTTGAAATTCAGCCTGGGTTGCTTTAATTGATTTGGTTTTGATAAATGACTTATCGCTGAACTGATTCTTTAAAGCTTTGGAAATGAGTTAATTCGGTTGATATTGGTGTGATTTTGAAACGGTTTCTTTGAGATATGCCAATGAGGCGACTGTTGGATTTAGTTTAATGTTGAATTGATTTTGGATTTTGGGCGGTTGGAAAAGGATTGTGGAATGGTTTTGTTGGGACCCGAACCGGGTGGCAAAGTCCAAGTTTTAGGGGAGATGCTGCCGGAATTTCTATAAAATCCGAGTCTTTATTGAAATGTTGTCTGGAAAATGATGAGTTAAAGACTTCTACTATTTTATTTGAATTATCAAGAAAAGGATGATTCATGCTTTTGAAATGAATTATTAAAGAGGAAATTGTGATTTAGTCTTGCTTCTTAAGAAAGGCATTGTATCTCTTTCAAGAGAACGTTATTTAGATGAAACTTGTGTTTTAAAGCTGTTTGAATGCGAAAAGGGTTTATGCCTTTGGATTTGACTTGGGGGTTTCAATTAAAGGAGTTTCAATGACTTTGAAAGAACCTGAATGTCTATTGACAAGTTTTATTTTGAAATGTTTTGAGAAAGGTTTTAAGTACTCTTTGAACTCTGAACTTTTGTAAGACTAAAACAATTTTGAACAGTTGAAACGCTTTAGAATTTATCATGGGGGTTGAAGCTGGTTTTGCCTAAGTAAAGGAAACGGCTTTGAAAGAAGTAAATGATTAC
>NC_029791.2:28859618-28864101 GCF_000816755.2 Arachis ipaensis | reverse complement strand
TTTGGAAAGAGGATGCCGAGAGGGGCATTGTTTTAAAAGGGGAATTTACCTTGAGTAAAAGTGGCTTATGAGCCTGAGATGATTTGAAAAATGAGATCTTTAAAGCCAAGGCTGAAAAGAGTTGAAATTTGATTTCAAAGTGAAATGAATTGAGAAAATGATTTATGGCTTAAATGCCGATTTCATAAATCTGATGATTTTGAATGGTGGAAGTGTTGTTTTATTATGAGCCGGAATGGCTATGTATGATTATGAATATTGACTGGTTCTGGATTGAACCGTGAGCCGAAATGGCTGTGTGTGATTATCAATATTGGCTGGTTCTGGACTGAACCGTAAGCCGGATGGCTGAGATGGATGTTGATCCATGGATGAGAATGAATGCATGTATATGCTGAATTATTGATAATTGTGATTTTTGCACTTCCACTATTGGAGATGATGGTTTCCCTGGGTAGTAGCAATGGCTAGCCACCATGTGCTCCAGGTTGAGACTCGAAGCTCTGTTAACCCAATGTCGTAAGTATGGCCGGGCACTGTGAAAGGCCCGGATGAGCTCGCCCCCATAAATATTCACCAGTGATGGTGATGGATAAATATTCACCAGTGAGGGTGATGGATATGCTGCAATAACTGTTTGTTTGTGCTTGCATCCTCCTATCTGTGTTTGCAATTGGAACTCTGTTGGATTGTGGTGATTTGGTTGATGGTTGGATTGTTTGGGCCTAGGGCCGTGGTTGGATTGTTTGGGCCTAGCGCAGAAGTTACGAAGAGTTTATCTAGTTGTTGTTGAGATGCTCTGTATTGCTTTAGATTATTATTCTTGTACCCTCGCCTTTATCTTGATATAATCTGTAAGAGGGATAGGGATTGTATTGGATTATGTTTGTAATATTACTTATATATATGTACGTATATATATGGATGTACTCTTTATGAGTTTTGTGAGTTGTATGGTATTTATGGATGTATTATATCGGATGGAAGTATTTTTGGATCGGTATTGCGATTTAAAGTTTTAAACAGGCTCATATTTTAGTATTAAATAATATAAAAGTCGTCGTAATGTCCGAACTATCAGAGTCGCGCAGCCGGAAGTGTGAGCTTTGGTAGTTAGGGTGTTACAATAACATCGATTTCATGAAACAAATTGTAGTTTGGGGTCTTAAGGAGATAATAACAAGTTGGTCTGGGATAAATTTCTTAAAGTATCAGGAATTGCAATTCCACACAACCCCACATTGTTTGTTGGAAAAGATATTTTGTCAATCATGGAATTGAGGTGCGGTTCTGGTGGTTCGAATATGACACCGAGAAGACTGATATACTATTGACAAGACTTAAGTTCATGAGTTCTACAGGGACACATTATTACACCAATCTTGGCAGAAGAAGGTTTATGTGAAGACCATCACAATGCATTCCGAAGGGCTTTATATGGTTTAGTGTCAGTGTTTAATAAACAGCCAAACAAGTTGTTATATTATGGTTTCGATTGCTTTCATGAGTAGTTAAAGTGGGTAGTTTAGGGTATATGAATATCCGAAGAATCAGATATTTTGTGTCGATGTTCTATCTTTCTAGATTGATAATAGTATCATGTTTGTTGTTATGCTTACTAAATTAAGTTGTCTACTTGCAAATTATGCTTTAGGGGAGGAATGAATTAACTTATGTTCATGTAATTTATGAATCAAGTGTCTAAATTTGGAATTTATGACCATGTTACTTGATTAAAGGACAAGTTTTAATATATCTTTCGTTTTAAGAAGCTTACATGAGTTCAGGTAGAAAGTATATAACCTATAAGGTTACAACAACAATTGCCCAACAAATAAACATTTTGATGAAAAGAAACACCTTATTAATAAAATGTTTCCGCTCACATAATGTGCTATTAGAAACTATTTTTAAAACGCAGTAAGATTATTTTATTGCAATCGTAGAACAAAAAGACAAGTAGAAATAGCACTAAATGTAAGAATGAGTTAATGGACGATCATTTCCTAAGATTTGTACAATACAATATTAAAAATAAATGGCTATAACTAAACTATTAACAAAAAATGCAAGAGGTTCTTAATAATTTAACAAAAATATTATATTATACTTAATTATAATTAAAATACATTAGAAAATGTAGGTTGAAGTTTATATTAATTCTTGAATTAAATAGTCAAATTCCTTAACCAAATGGTTAACTAAAACAACTTAGTAGCATATTAAATTCAATATGATAATTATTTTGATCAAGTTTTTTTTTTTTTTTCAGAATAGTTCTAATCATTACAGTATATCAAATCTAGCAATTAGCTATATCAGTCACAACAACACACACAAGATACCAAACAATCCAAACTAACATATTTTTATGAATCACCCCTACAATATACTATGCTTAGATCCGATAGAGTGTACTATAAAATACGCATTTAAATTACTTAATTTCAAGACATAAGGGAATTTTGGTACTGTGATTTTTGAAGAAAAAAATGAAAAAATGGTAATTATTTGTAATATTGAATTATGTAGGTGAAATTATTCATACCAAATTAAACCTTTCAAAAAATTTATCTCCTCATCCATGGAAATATTTATTCACCACTAGAAAAAATTTAATTAATATGACATGGTCTAATTAGAATGGAACAATAATTAAGTTGGGTTGTCTCCATAAGCAACATACATTCTATGAGTTAGAATAACTCACAAGAAAATGGTATAAGTTGTAAACTTTAAGTTTAGAAAAGTCTATATCAAGGTTTTGTCAAGAGGGTGAGGTCATCAGAATACAACTAAGGATTCTTTACTAACGTAAATCCTTTAACTCCACATTCAAGCTAATAATGGATTGACCTCATTGGCCATTTTAATCAGCCATTAACAAAAACAGATACACCTTGATGGAAGACATGCCTCCATAAATTAAATGGATGCATTATATTGCAAGACCAACACTGTTAAGAGCCCTTAGTCTCAAAAAAACAAGCATTCTTCTTCAAGAAGAAGGTCAATCTACCAATGGATAAAGCAACTGCACCCTCAACTAGAAACAAAGGGAAAAGCATAATCGATGCTAGAAGGAAGAAGCAGAAGACATCACCATCACATGTACATAATCCTATGTTATTAAGACCACCATTAGAAGAGATAAGCTTAAACACAATTCCACAAGCATAAGGTATAATAACTTTATATTCCAGTGGTTGCAGAATTTTATTCATGTCAAATCTGAGCCTTAACCTTAGTATTATGTCTAGGTGTCTATGTAAAATATAACAACAACATAGAAATATCTGTTCGCAATTCCGAAGTGGTCGGCTTGAATGAAGTTTTCAACAAAGAAGTGAATGATCTACCAACCAGAACAACGGTAGAAAATGGATGGCCAAATATTACACCAAGAAAAAACCACGTTTATAAATGTCAGTTTTGAATGGATTTGTAATAAAAATGTAGAAAAAGTTTAAATTTAGGGCTATTACGTTTTGATAAATGTGTGTATTGTCTTTACAGAACAAGCAAAGATAATTAGGAGAGAAAGGGTATTTACATTGGAACGAAGGAAGAGAGACAACAAAATAGCTAATGAAAGAGGTATGAAATACTTGAATAATAAAAGACTTTATAGTAGGAAATCCTTTTGACTCAGAAGAGAGTTTTCCTGTGTGAAGGCTCAACATCTACCATAACTGGGTTGGAAACATCTTGGCAAATTGATACAATAGATAGATCAAAGACTAAAGACCATTCTCAATTTAATTTAAGTGGTAAGCAATGAGTTAACATTGTATTTGGCAACTATATTAACCTTATCCAATAGATATTTTAAAGTTCTACCATATCTTGCAAACACTAGCTATTTTTTAAAGTAGTTTGAACTATTTTGATTTCAGAGCCCATAACGACTAACTTGGAGAATAGTTCATATCCAACTACACCAAGTGCTGATGTTATGCAACCATTATAATGTGATGCAAGTCCGTGATGCTTCGGTAAGGAAAATATTATGTGATAATAACATTCATATACATAAACATATTTTTAGTGATTTTTTTTCTTGAAGATGATATCTGTTTGTTATAATACAACTATCTTGGAACTATGTCACATTTTTTGTCGAAAAAATACGTGTTTAACAAAGAAATACTTAAGGATCTTAGTAATTTAAAAAGAATATTATACTGTAATACATACTCTTTAAAAAATCTTACATATTAGAAGGCTAGAAGCCTTAACGAGGCTATATTAAATTATTTACATTTTCATTCAGATCCCTTGACCAACAAGTACTAAAATAATTTAGTAGCATTTTTAATTCAAGAACATAATTATTCCAATCAAGTTAAAGTCATTAATTTAGTTTTAGTTACTTATAAAAAATAGTTTTACTACACACATTTATATTTTTATTAATATCAATTTCTTAAGTACAATAATTTCTTCAAAAAATCAAGCATAAATCTATAAATTTGTTAAAGCA
>NC_029791.2:28839860-28859410 GCF_000816755.2 Arachis ipaensis | reverse complement strand
GTAAGTTTATATATATATATATATATATATATTATAATAAGTTGATAATTACGAGTCATTAAATGATTTGACAGGTTTCACTTGAGTATACATTAAGTGATGTTTTTTTTAAGTTATTAGGGGTTTGGTGGAAAACAAGTATCAGCGAACTATGTTACAGTTTTTTCTTTTTGAAAATGTACGAGTTTGACTAAATTTTTTTATGGACTCTCTTAACAAACTGTTAGAAATTATTTATGTACTTATATAAAATATAATAATCATTTTTAGATATTAGGGCTTATAGTTGTTATAATTGATGAGTTGGACCACCTTGGGCCAAGCCAATTACATATTCTAGGTAGGAACTCAAAAATATTTCTTTATAAATAATAAACTAAAAAGGGGATCTAGGTTTGGGACGAGTGGGTTGTCAAGTTTGGGTACAATTGTAAGGCCTTAGCCCAAGAAAAAAAAAACTAAAACCTGGCATGTTTGTGTCTTTTTGTTTTTTGTCAAAAAAGAATTTAGGTTTTAGATTAGTTTTTGTCAAGAATATTAAAAATAAACATGAACAAAAAAAAGTTACCTTTTTCGAAAAGAACTTCTTTTCACGTGCTTAAGTAAAGAATGATTGAGGATATTAATAATTTAACAAAAATATTAATATTTAATGACAATTAAAACATATTAGAAGCCTTTGAGGCTTATATTAACTTATTTACATTTTCATTCAAATTCATATACCAAATTATTAAATAAAATAATTTAGTACTGTATTTAATTCCATAAGATAATTATTTCAATTAAAGTTAATTCTATAAATTTAGCAGAGCATTTTATAGGCAGAAAACAAAAGTGATCTAAACTGATATATATGTGTGTGTGTTCAAAGAGACGGACATTTTTGTGTTTTTGTGAAAAATGAATTTGTTTTTCAAATTTAGATTTTTAAATAGGAAAATAAGTGATGACGAATAAACTCTCTTTAATTATTAACAAAGAAACTCTCTTTAATTTTCATTCAACTGTTTAAATCAAGGTATTATTATTCAAATTACATGATACATTTAAAACTTTATCATTATTCAATGACTAATAAAAAATTATAAGTATCAACTCAACAGCTATATCATGTAAAATTTACCAGGAAATGGAAAGAATGGCATTAGGAAAACAACTGTCAGAAGTACTAGATCAAGTATAGGCTCAACATGAACAATAAATGAAGGTATGTAATGTAAATTATTATACCAGAATTTGTGACACTTCTTCACCACGGATTTATTATTGAAAAATACAAAGTTAACTAATATGTTCATGGCATGTTTGTCAGAATATTGGCATATGGGAGATTTAGCTCATGAATGTGAATATTGCCAAGCTCTGTTTTGGTATGAAGAAAGAACCACAAAACATTACAGCACAATTGAACCAAAGTATACCAGTTGCTGCAAAGGTGGTCAGGTGGAACTTTTGCAGCTTTAAGAAGCTCTAAATGTGTTGTATAATTTAATATATGGGGATGATGCTAGGAGCAAACACTTTTCGGAGAATATAAGAAGTTATAATAGTATGTTCTAATTCACATCTATGGGAGCTAAGATTGATCGAGGAATAAACTCTTCAAGAGGACCACCAACATTCATTCTGTGTGGTGAGAGTTACTATTTAATGGGCAGCCTGATACCACTCGAAGATTGCCTTGCTAAGTTTGCACAGCTATACATTTTTGACACTCAGAATGAGATTCAAAATCGTATGTCTGCTATAAGGTGTGAAGTAAATGTGTTGGATAGATATCTAAGTTATTATATTGCTTGAGAAACATTTTTTATTAAAGTAACTTAACTTACAAAAGCGGTTTATGTTAACAGCATAT
Source organism: Arachis ipaensis (assembly GCF_000816755.2). NCBI lineage: Eukaryota > Viridiplantae > Streptophyta > Magnoliopsida > Fabales > Fabaceae > Arachis > Arachis ipaensis. Next base: position 28,857,549 of record NC_029791.2, on the reverse strand, counting down.
CATTTAAACATGTAGTGTGGAAGAAAATAGTAAATTGCACGAAGACATTGTGAAAGAATTGAAAGCCATGTTGGATGTACATAATATATTGGTGAAGGCATTTCGTATAGTCAGAGAGTCAATAGCAAATGAAAATAGATCTAAAGTTAGGCTAAGACTACTAGGCAAAAGAGGCAAGGATGGTAGGAGGTACAACATGCCATCCACAAATGAAGTGGCAGCTTTGATCATTGGAAATTTTGATATTGATAAAATTGATAGAGATATTACGGTTGAAACTCAAAGTGGAAAACTCAAGCGAATAAACCAGCTTAATCCAGCGTACTTGGGGTTACAATATCCTTTGTTATTTTCATATGGCAAAAATGGCTACAAAGAAGATATACCCTTAAAGAAATGCAATGTTCACTCTGAAAGAGGTCGTCAGGAAGTATCAATGAAGGAATTCTTTGCATATAGGATACAAGAGAGATATGTGGATGGTTCCCTTTTAGTTTACTCAAGGAGATTATTCCAACAATATTTTGTTGATGGTTACTCAATGATTGAGTCATCCAGATTAACATACATTCGCCTTGACCAAGAAAAATTTATATGTGAGATGTACAAGGGAATTACAGAAGCAGTGTTGTCTAGTGAGATGACACCATCATCACGTGGCTAGCGTATTATATTGCCATCATCATTTACTAGAGGCCTTAGATATATGATACAAAATTATCAAGATGCAATAGCAATATGTCATTTTGTTGGTTATCCAGACCTTTTTTTGACCTTTATGTGTAATCCAAAGTGGCCAGAGCTAGAAGACTTCCTAAAGAACAGAGAATTAAATACAGAAGACCGACCGGACATGGTTTGTAGAGCCTTCAAAGTTAAATTGGATCGACTCATCAAAGACATACGGAAGAATAAGATTTTTGGCAGGGTCATCACAGGTATCTTTAGTTTTAATCCAATATATAAAGATTGTCAAACATAGTTATATGTATTTATTGGAGATATTGCATATATATGTGGAAGTCAGATTTTAAAACCAAACATATACGAAAAAGATACTAAATAATTCTATCTATATATATAAAAAATGTGTTAAAATGTCACATACAATAATTAGTTACATGCACAATGTTAATCTTGAGTTCCTTATATGTGCCTCCATGGTTTGGTAAAATTATAAGGTAGTTTTATCATATATTTTGATTATTTATATAAACACAAATTATTTAACAACAATTTTGTTGTGTTTTTCTTATTCTCGCAGTTGTGTATACTATTGAATTTCAAAAGCGTGGATTGCCTCATGCACATATCGTATTATTTTTCCACCACGATGACAAATACCCAACAAAAGAAGATATAAATCATATACTTAGTGTTGAAATTCCAAACAAAGAGAATGACCCTGTATATTATGAAGCAGTTGGAAAGCATATAATGCATGGACCATGTGGAGATCTAAAAAAAGATTCTCCATGCATGGAAAGTGGTAAATGCATACGCCACTTTCCTAAGAGATTTTTTGATAGTACGACAGTTGATGAAGATGGTTATCCGATTTATAGACGTAGAGAAGATGGAAGGACAATCAACAAGTCCGGCATTGATATTGACAATCAGTATGTAATGCCACACAATAGGAAACTACTATTGAAATATAGAGCACATGTTAATGTCGAGTGGTGCAACCAGTTAAGATCAATCGAATATTTATTCAAGTATATGAATAAAGGTCATGATCGAGTAACAGCTTCATTTTATAAAAGTGCTGCAACTGATGCTGAAGAAGATGATTGCGATGAAGTGAGTATGTATTATGATTGTAGATACATTTCTCCATGTGAGGTAGCTTGGTGAATCTTTGGCTATAATATCTACTATAGAGATCCTTCAGTTGTAAGATTGGGATTTAAAGACTACGAGAGCCTAGATGATGTTGCTAAGAAGTCTTCGGTGAAGGAGTCGATGTTTTTGGGATTGTTTAAGGCTAATACAAAATATCCAGAAGTACGAAACTTAACATATGTGAAATTCCCTAAGAAATTTGTTTGGGAGCCTAATCCACAAAAGTGGTTCCTGCACAAATCTCATTCGGTTATTGGGATGATATTCTTTGTCCCACCTGGATTTGGTGACATTTACTATCTAGGGCTACTTTTAAATTTTGCAAGGGGTTTGGTGCATGAATCCCCACACTTTCATACAGCTGTACCAGCAAGTACACTGGGTCGTCCAAGTAATACCTGAGCGAGTCAAGGTCGATCCCACGAGGATTGTTGGCTTGAAGCAAGCTATGGTTATCCTGCAGGTCTTAGTCAGGCGAATGAAAGAGTAGGAGATGTTGGTATGTTATTTTTAATTGCATAAAAAGGAATAAAGGAAAGTAATAATTAGAACTCAGATTGTGTAAACTGTGAAAAGAGTGATAGAAATAAGGTAAATGATTGGAGTTGCTTTGTCTTTCTGAATTAACTCTAGTATCACTGTCTTCTCTGCTTGTGAATGATCTCTTCTATGGCAGGCTGTATATGATCAACGCCATGGGCCGTGGTTATTGATCTCCTCTACTACAGATTGAACGTCATTGGCCGTGGTCATCCAATCTGACAAAGGGTGAAGCTCTAGCAATTCATTCTCTTGGCGATCCTACTCAAAACGCCACAGACAAGGTCGAATCTTTCGGACCAAAGGATGCTGCTTCTTTGGATTCTAGCCTATACCACGGAGACCCTAATCTCCCCAAAAATCGGCTGAACTGGTATCTCGAGAAGTCCTTAACGAAGTCGTGGATTTACCGTCTGAGAGATGTATAAACATAGCTGTTGATTCGTGCTTTCCAGTCACGTATTCACACGAACCCAAGTAGACACGGGTGTTTGTCAAGCACATTTGTCTTAGTATGATGAACAGAGTTGGTTGTCACTGATCATCCTATTCACCATTGATGGTTATCAGTGGCTCAGAGAAGGGGGGTTGAATCTTAGCCCTTTTTTTAATAACACTTGCTGCCTTTTTAAAATGCTTTAGGGGATATTTCTGCTTTTTGTCTCGTCACTAGTCAAGAGACATTTTCTTTTTGTCTCGTAACCAATGAGGAGATATTTTTCAATTTTGTCTCCTATGAACAGAATCAGAAATTGAGTAGAAGAGAGAGAGAAAATCACACCCAGAAGTATCCTGGTTCAGGTGCTAAATGCAGTGCAGCCTACATCCAGTCTCCATCACAACAATGATGAAATTTCACTATAATCAAATAGATTACAGACACCAATTCTCCCTAGAAACTACCCTTCTTATTTGGGACAAGTCCAGAATCTATCCCCAATCCTAAACTTGACTTGGTCACCTACCAAGCTTTCAACTGCTAAGTGCTAACCCAACTTGCAAGGGGATTCCCACAGAATCATGATACACAACACAGATGTACAAAGGACCTCTAAGACATCTAAGGCTTTTTCTTTAATTTTGTACCCTCTGCCTTTTTTCGCTCACTGGCTTTTTCTTACAAACCTCACACTGTTTTCCTTTTTCACCATGAGACTCAAGGCATACAAAACTAAAGAAAATACAAAATGAAACACATTGAAGGAGAAGAACTTCTGTTAGCTTGGGTAGCTATAAAAACGCTGTGCTTACTCTCCTTTTCTCCTTGCTTCAAGCCTTGGCTGTTCACCCTTATTATAGAAGGGGAAGCCTCCAAGGTTGAAACGGTTGAACCGAGCCAACTTCTTCTTCTTTAACATCAAAACTGGTTCGGCCAGAGAGAGAAAAAAGGAAACTGAATGCAAAATCCAACATGCAATTACCTCACTCCCATCCCATCTCATCAAGCTTCATCAATCTGAGCCTTCCATCCTGACTTAGTCCCCAAGAAGGATTCTTGACCCTTGATGAACGCTTGATCCTTGACAGCTCCTCCTGCTCCACTTCTGCTTCCTCCTCCACGTAGCTACAGTAGCTACCTTCTATGATGGATGACCATAAAGTAGAGACGAGCCATACTCCAGGGATCTTCTTCTCTGACTGAGTTGGATCTTCAACCAATTTTAGGCATGGTGATCTTGAGACTTCTTCACCACTTCTTACCATAAGTGGCAAAGATCTCAGCCACGCCAAGACTTAGATCTTCTTTTTGCTAAGGACATCATAACCTTAGCCCTTTCCTTGCTTCTAGCTTCTCTGTGATTTTTACTGATAGCTTGCATCTCCTTCTTTCCTACTGAAGTGACAACCGAAGAGAGAAGAGAGAGAAGAGAGAGAATACAGAAAAGCTTTCACGTGTAATCAATTAATGCCATCAAATCAATTTCAAACTTTTTCTTTCCAGTTACCAAGGCATTAAAGCTAGTTCATAAAATTTGAATTCCATCAAAGAGAGAGTGGGTATCCATGGAAAGTATGCAACCTTTGCTTTCTCTCTTTTTCAATTTCGGACCAAGCCATTGTTGGTCTTATAACAAAGGTTGAAATTGGGCTTGTACAATAACTCCTGGCCCAACTAACATAATAATTCAGCCATATATCATATATCATTTTTGCACCAAGGCTGAATATTTTGTCAACAATTTTGGGCTTCAAATTTCTTTATGCCTAATAGCTAAGTCTGCAAGCAACAAAATTATTAATCAACATATGTATTTCAAAATTCAAATTAATAATTTTGTAATTAATTATTTTAATAATGTTTGATCATCATCATATTAATTTGGAGTTTTCCAAACTCAACAACCATGTTGAAGAGAGAGTATACATCTTAGAAATAAATCAGACACGGATCGGAGAAGAAACAGTAATACTTTTATTAATTCATAGGACTCAGCAGGGCTCCTCCCCTCAACCTAGGAGGTTTAGAAACTTATACTGAAAGGAAATACAATGTATGAAACGAAAATATGCTGAATGATGGTAAAAGTTCTAAAAACGTGTTCGAATAACATGAATCAAATCCCTTAAATACTAAATTAATGACTAGTAAGGGTAAAACAGTCTTTTTAGTGCTAAAATCCACTTATGGGGCCCACTTTTTGGGCGTGAAACACCAGCTAGGGGGTCCTCTTTGGGCATTTGGATGCTAGGCTCTGCTCCTTTGGCCCTGGACGCCAAGAAGGGGGCAGGAGGCTGGCGTTGGACGCCAGTTTTAGGCCTTCTAATCCGAAGCAAAGTATGGACTATTATATATTGCTAGAAAGCTCTAGAAGACAGATTTTCATAGCCATTAATAATGCTCCATTTGGCCTTCTGTAACTCCATAAAAGCTCTTTCGAATACAAGGAGGTCAGATCTGGACAGCATCTGCAGTGCTTTCTCTGTCTCTGAATCAGACTTTTGCTCCAACTCCTCAATTTCAGCCAAAAATTATCTGAAATTGTGCAAAAACACACAAACTCAAAATAGAATCTAGAAATGTGAATTTAACACTAAAACCTATAAAAACTTAATAAAAAATAAACAAAGCATACTAAAAACTATATGAAAACTATGCCAAAAAGCGTATAAAATATCCGCTCATCTCAACACTAAAGCAATATAAAACTGTTTACTCATGCATTCAGAAACTAAAGCAATGCCATCACAACAAAATAATTAACCATTCTTTATTGGAAAACTCAAAAATTTATGCATATTTAATTCTTCTAAAAAAATCTACTATTTTATTCATTGTTTAATGATGATAAGAGGAATAATTTATAGCTAATTAAAAAAATTAATTAATTACTACTAAGGCTTATGTAATCCTAAAAATTAAAAGACATAAAATAAAAATAAAAATAAAGACTTAAATACTACTAGTGATCATGCAACTCTAAATTAGGATGGAAATACGTGAGACAGGAATATGAATAACAGATATATGAGAAACAAGAATTAGAATAGCCACAGAGTTGAAACTCAATAACCTTTAGCTTGAGGGATGCTGGGCTCTTCAGGTTGTGGGACGCATGGCTCTTCAACTTAAGGGGCACTGGGATCTTCATGGGAGAGCTTCTGGCATTTCAGCTCCTCTAGCTCACGCCCATTACTTCTCCTGCTCCTTGATCAGTTTGCAAATCATGCTAGTTTGATCTTTTTGTTCCTCTCTGAGCTGATCTAAAGTTCTCTACAAGTGTATTACAGACGCCTTCAGCTGGTCCCAATACTCCATTGGAGGGATCTCTTGGGAAGGCTCAGGTGCCTTCCTCTTAGGGTGATCGTCTTCTATCTTGGAGCTCTCCATCACCTGCTTGTTGATTGGTTTTTCCACTAGAATAAAGTTGTCTGATGGGATCATAACCTTAGCCTCTTGGCATGGGCAAAAGATTAGATTTGGATAAGCTAGCATGGCATTAGTAGACACCATATTTGCCAGCTTGTAAATCTCACGGGAGATTATTTGGTGGACTTCCACCTCATTCCCCATCATGATGTAGTGAATCATCACAGCTTTTGTAATATTGACTTCAGCGCAGTTACTTATGGGGAGTATAGAGCGCCCAATGAAGTCTAGCCATCCTCTAGCAATAGGCTTGAGGTTCGCCCTTTTTAGCTGGCATGGCTCCCCTTTTGTATTCTCAATCCATTGAGTTCTAGCCAGGCATCTGTCCTCTAGGACTTGATCAAGCTTTTGGTTGGCTACAACCCTTCTATTGTATGACTCACGGTCATCCTTTTGCAGAGGTAGTTTGAAGATCTCTCTCACCCTGTCCAGGTGAAAATACATGATCTTCCCTCTGACCATAGTGCGAAAAGTATGGAAGGTTGTTCCATCTTTCTTTTGCTTATCTTTCATCGACAAATTTGCATAGAATTTACGGATCATGTTATATCCAATATTTAATTTGGGATTACATATAATCTCCTAGCTTCTCCTTCGAATCTGCTCTTGGATCTCTGGGTATTCTTCTTCTCCTAAATTGAATCCCACCTCAAGGATTACTGGCCTCTTACTCATTATCTTATGATAATGTTCTTCATGTTGCTTGGTAAGGAATTGAACAGGTTTGAAAACAACTGTTGAGTTGTCTTCTTTCTTGTTCTTAGGGGCAGTCTTGCCACTTTTTGGAGGCATAGAATTGAATTCTTGATGAGAGAACTGGGCTCCTACCACACCAAACTCCATGCTACCTTGCTGGCGTTTAAATATCCAGAATGCAGGCATTCCGGCGTTTAACGCCAGATGGATCCTCCCTCTTGGGCGTTAAATGCCCAGCCAGGGCCTCCTGCTGGCGTTTAACGCCAGGCTTGCGCTCCCTTCAAGGCGTTAAACGCCCAGCCAATGCTCCCTGGCTGGCGTTTAATGCTAGGATTGCTGCCTCCATGGGCGTTTGAACGCCTATTTTCCTATCCTTTTTGGCGTTTTAATGCCAGAGAAATCCTTAGTCCAAGGTATTTTGTTTGTTGTTCTGCATCATTCTGTCTCTGTTTAAGCACTGTCCATGATCACTAACATTAAAATCAACTTAAAACATAATCAAAAACTAATTAAAAAGAAAATTAATTAAAATAGAAGTAATTAGAGAATTAATAACATATAAGGAATCATTGGGTTGCCTCCCAACAAGTGCTTCTTTAATGTCTTTAGCTGGACTTTACTGTACTTAACTTAGTAGCAGTGTTGACCCTCCTGGCTCTATATCTCCTTCAAGGTAATGTTTGACCCTCTGTCCATTGACAGTGAAACCTTTTTCTTTACCTTGAATTTCTATGTGCTCGTACGGTGATACACTAGTAATCACAAATGGTCCTGTCCTATGGGATTTGAGTTTCCCAGGAAACAGTTTGAGTCTTGAGTTGAAGAGCAGAACTTTCTGTCCTGGTTCAAAGACTCTGGAGGCTAACTTCCTGTCATGCCACCTCTTTGCCTTTTCCTTATAGATTTTTGCATTTTCAAATGCATCTAAGCGGAATTCATCCAACTCATTTAGTTGGAGAAACCATTTCTCTCCTACTGCTTTAGCATCAAGGTTGAGGAATCTAGTAGCCCAGTAGGCCTTATGTTCTAGTTTCACTGGCAAATGACAGGACTTTCCATATACTAGCTGATATGGTAAAGTTTCAATGGGGGTTTTGAAAGCTGTTCTGTATGCCCATAGAGCATCATCAAGCTTTCTAGCCCAATCCTTTTTAAAGGTACATACTGTCCTCTCTGAGGGTGATACGGTGTTGCTACTTTATGACAAATTCCGTAACAGTTTAAGACAAAATCCAACTATGTGTTGCAGAAATGAGTACCTCTATCACTTATTAGTGTCCTAGGGAAACCAAATCTGCTGAAGATGTTCTTCTAGAGGAACTTCATTACTACTCTAGTGTCATTAGTGGGTGTTATTATTACTTCAACCCATTTAGACACATAATCTACTGCCACAAGGATGTAGATGTTTGAGTATGAAGGCGGGAGAGGTCCCATGAAATCTATACCCCATACGTCAAACAACTCAATCTCTAAGATTCCTTGCTGAGGCATGCTGTGACCATGAGGAAGGTTGCCAGCCCTTTGGCAATTATCACAGTTACGGACGAACTCTCTAGAATCCTTAAAGAGAGTAGGCCAGTAAAAGCTACTTTAGAGAGCCTTGGTGGCTGTCCGCTACCTCCAAAGTGTCCTCCATAGTCAGAGCTATGGCAATGCCATAGAATTCTCTGTGCCTCTTCTTCAAACACACAGCGTCAGATTATTCCATCCTAGCATCTCTTAAAGAGATATGGTTCATCCCATAGGTAGTATTTTGCATCATGCATGAGTCTCCGGGCTTGCTGCTTGGTAAATCCCTTGGGAATGAACCTTATAGCCTTGTAATTTGCAATGTCTGCAAACCAAGGTACTGTCCGGATGGTATAGAGTTGCTCATCTAGAAAGGATTCAGATATGTCAGTGGAGGGAGAAGAAGTCCCAGCTGCTGGCTCAATTCAGGATAAGTGATCAGCCACCTGATTTTCTGTCCCTTTTTTGTCTCTAATTTCTATATCAAACTCTTGCAGGAGTAACACCCATCTTATAAGTCTGGGTTTAGAATCCTGCTTAGTGAGTAGATACTTTAGAGTAGCATGGTCAGTATAAATAATGATCTTAGATCCTACTAGGTAAGATCTAAACTTGTTAATGGCATACACCACTACAAGTAGCTCCTTTTCTGTAGTAGTGTAGTTTTTCTGCACATCATTTAATACGCGACTAGCATAATAAATGACATGTAGAAACTCCTTTTCACTGGCATCACACATTAGCTCGAATGGTAAGTCCCAGTTGGGTACAGAAATGATAGGAGCAGTGACAAGCTTGGCTTTCAGAGTTTCAAAGGCGTGCATGCATTCTTGGTCAAAGACAAAATCATCAATGGCCAAGAGATTACACAGGGGTTTTGCAATTTTTGAAAAATCTTTTATGAACCTCCTGTCGAATCCTGCATGTCCTAGGAAACTTCTAATTGCCTTGACGTTATTAGGTGGAGGCAAGCGTTCTATCACTTCCACCTTAGCTTGATCTACTTCTATCCCCTTATTTGAAATCCGGTGTCCAAGAACAATGCCTTCAGTTACCATGAAGTGGCATTTCTCCCAGTTTAAAACTAGGTTTATTTCTTGGCATCTTTTCAGAACTCGGGTCAGATGATGAAGACATGAGCCAAATGAGTCTCTAAAGACAGAGAAGTCATCCATGAATACTTCAAAGAACTTCTCTACCATATCAGAGAAGATGGATAACATACATCTCTGAAAGGTGGCAGGTGCATTGCACAGGACAAATGGCATTCGCCTGTAGGCAAATACGCCAGATGGGCATGTGAATGCTGTCTTTTCTTGATCCTATGGATTGGTGCATGAAATTGTGATCATCAATGGCGCCATCAACATGGTACGCTCAATTGTAATCTCAACTCTTTATCACAACTTTGCACAACTAACCAGCAAGTGCACTGGGTCGTCCAAGTAATAAACCTTACGCGAGTAAGGGTCGATCCCACGGAGATTGTTGGTATGAAGCAAGCTATGGTCATCTTGTAAATCTCATTCAGGCGGATTCAAATGGTTATGGAGGATGAATGATTAAAAGATAAATAAAACATAAAATAAAGATAGAGATACTTATGTAATTCATTGGTGAGAATTTCAGATAAGCGTATGAAGATGCTTTGTCCCTTCCGTCTATCTGCTTTCCTACTGTCTTTATCCAATCCTTCTTACTCCTTTCCATGGCAAGCTGTATGTTGGGCATCACCGTTGTCAGTGGCTACAATCCCATCCTCTCAGTGAAAATGTTCAACGCACTCTGTCACAGCACGGCTATTCATCTGTCGGTTCTCGATCATGTCGGAATAGAATCCAGTGATTCTTTTGCGTCTGTCACTAACGCCCCACAATCACGAGTTTAAAGCTCGTCACAGTCATTCAATCCTTGAATCCTACTCAGAATACCACAGACAAGGTTTAGACTTTCTGGATTCTCAAGAATGCCGCTATCAATTCTAGCTTATACCACGAAGATTCTGATTAAGGAATCCAAGAGATAAACACTCAATCGAAGGTAGAACAGAGGTGGTTGTCAGGCACACGTTCATAGGTGAGAATGATGATGAGTGTCACGGATCATCACATTCAGGTGCCAGTTCCGGCGTTAAACGCTGGGAATTTTTGAGCTGATTTGAAACGCCGGTTTGGGCCATCAAATCTCGGGTAAAGTATAAACTATTATATATTACTGGAAAGCCCTGGATGTCTACTTTCCAACGCAATTGAGAACGCGTCGATTGGGCTTCTGTAACTCCAGAAAATCCACTTCGAGTGTAGGGAGGTCAGAATCCAACAGCATCTGCTGTCCTTTTTAGTCTCTGAATCAGATTTTTGCTCAGGTCCCTCAATTTCAGCCAGAAAATACTTGAAATCACAGAAAAACACACAAACTCATAGTAAAGTCCAGAAAAGTGAATTTTAAATAAAAACTAATAAAAATATAATAAAAACTAACTAAAACATGCTAAAAACATACTAAAAATAATGCCAAAAACCGTATAAATTATCCGCTCATCATAACACCAAACTTAAATTGTTGCTTGTCCCCAAGCAACTGAAAATAAAATAGGATAAAAAGAAGAGAATATACAATGAATTCCAAAAACATCTATGAAGATCAGTATTAATTAGATGAGCGGGGCTTTTAGCTTTTTGCTTCTAAACAGTTTTAGCATCTCACTTTATCCTTTGAAGTTCAGAATGATTGGCATCTATAGGAACTCAGAATCCAGATAGTGTTACTGACTCTCCTAGTTAAGTATGTTGATTCTTGAACACAGCTACTTTATGAGTCTTGGCCGTGGCCCTAAGCACCTTGTTTTCTAGTATTACCACCGGATACATAAATGCCACAGACACATAACTGGGTGAACCTTTTTAGATTGTGACTCAGCTTTGCTAGAGTCCCCAATTAGAGGTGTCCAGGGTTCTTAAGCACACTCTTCTTTTTGCTTTGGACCTCGACTTTAACCGCTCAGTCTCAAGTTTTCACTTGACACCTTCACGCCACAAGCACATGGTTAGGGACAGCTTGTTTTAGCCGCTTAGGCTAGGATTTTATTCCTGTGGGCCCTCCTATCCACTGATGCTCAAAGCCTTGGATCCTTTTTATCACCCTTGCCTTTTGGTTTAAAGGGGTATTGGCTTTTTCTGCTTGCTTTTTCTCTTTTTTTTTCGCATATATCTTTTTTTTTCTGCAAGCTTTTCACTGCTTTTTCTTGCTTCAAGAATCAATTTTATAATTTTTCAGATCATCAGATAACATTTCTCCTTTTCCTTTCATTCTTTCAAGAGCCAACAATTTTAACATTCATAAACAATCAAATTCAAAAATATGCACTGTTCAAGCATTCATTCAGAAAAACAACAGCATTGCCACCACATCAAGATAATTAAACTGTTTTAAAATTTGAAATTCATGCACTTCTTTTTCTTTTTCAATTAAAAACATTTTTCATTTAAGAAAGGTGTAATCATGATGCTATGAATCATGATGGCCCGGTCTATAGTAGCTTCGGACCGGTTGCTAGTGGAAATGATTGAACATTGGATAAACTCCAACCATCCCCTAGCCACGGGCTTGAGGTCATGCCTTCTTAAATGAACCGGCTTTCCTCTTGAATCTCTCTTCCATTGAGCGCCCTCTTCACAAATGTCTATGAGGACTTGGTCCAACCTTTGATCAAAGTTGACCCTTCTAGTGTAGGGGTGTTCATCTCCTTGCATCATGGGCAAGTTGAATGCCAACCTTACATTTACCGGACTAAAGTCTAAGCGTTTCCCCCGAACCATTGTAAGCCAATTCTTTGGGTCCGGGTTCACACTTTGATCATGGTTCTTGGTGATCCATGCATTGGCATAGAACTCTTGAACCATTAAGATCCCGACTTGTTGAATGGGGTTGGTAAGAACTTCCCAACCTCTTCTTCAGATCTCATGTCGGATTTCCGGATATTCACTCTTTTTGAGTTTGAAGGGGACCTCGGGGATCACCTGCTTCATGGCCACAACTTCATAGAAGTGGTCTTGATGCACCCTTGAGATGAATCTCTCCATCTCCCATGACTCGGAGGTGGAAGCTTTTGCCTTTCCTTTCCTCTTTCTAGAGGTTTCTCCGGCCTTAGGTGCCATAAATGGTTATGGAAAAACAAAAAACAATGCTTTTACCACACCAAACTTAGAAGGTTTTTTTGTCCTCGAGCAAAAGAAGAAAGAGAAGAGTAGAAGAAGAAGAACATGGAGGAGATGGAGGAGGCTTTGTGGTTCGGCCAGGGGGAGAAGTGGTGTTGAGGTCGTGTGAAAATGAAGGAGTGAAGATGGGTTTATATAGGAGTTGAGAGGGGTGTAGGGTTCGGCTAGTATGGGTGGGTTTGGGAGGGAAAGTGGTTTGAATTTGGATGGTGGGGTAGGTGGGGTTTTATGAAGGATGGATGTGAGTGGTGAAGAGAATAGTGGGATTTGATAGGTGAGGGGTTTTTTGGGGAAGAGGTATTGAGGTGATTGGTGAATGGGTGAAGAAGAGAGAGAGTGGTGGGGTAGGTGGGGATCCTGTGGGGTCCACAGATCCTGAGGTGTCAAGGATAGCTCATTCCTGCACCGAGTGGCGTGCAAAAACGCCCTTTCTGCCAATTCTGGCATTAAACGCCGGGCTGCTACCCTTTTCTGGCGTTTAACGCCAGCTCCTTGCCCATTCCTGGCGTTAAACGCCCAGAATGGTGCCAGACTGGGCGTTAAACGCCCATTTGCTAGCCTTACTGGCGTTTAAATGCCAGCAAGCTTTTCCTCCAGGGTGTGCTATTTTTTTCTCTGTTTTTCATTCTGTTTTTGCTTTTTCAATTATTTTTGTGGCTTCACATGATCATCAACCTACAGAAAACATAAAATAATAATGGAAAATAGATAGATATAACATTGGGTTGCCTCCCAACAAGCGCTTCTTTAATGTCAGTAGCTTGACAGTGGGCTCTCATGGAGCCTCAAATGTTTAGAGCAATGTTGGAACCTCCCAACACCAAACTTAGAGTTTGAATGTGGGGGTTCAACACCAAACTTAGAGTTTGACTGTGGGGGCTCTGTTTGACTCTGTTTTGAGAGAAGCTCTTCATGCTTCCTCTCCATGGTTATAGAGGGATATCCTTGAGCCTTAAACACAAGGGATTCTTCATTCACTTGAATGATCAATTCTCCTCTGTCAACATCAATCACAGCTTTTGCTGTGGCTAGGAAGGGTCTGCCAAGGATGATAGATTCATCCATGCACTTCCCAGTCTCTAGGACTATGAAATCAGCAGGGATGTAGTGGTCTCCAACCTTTACCAAGACATCCTCTACAAGTCCATAAACTTATTTTCTTGAATTGTCTGCCATCTCTAGTGAGATTCTTACAGCTTGTACCTCAAGGATCCCTAGCTTCTCCATTACAGAGAGAGGCATGAGGTTTACACTTGACCCTAGGTCACACAAAGCCTTCTCAAAGGTTATGGTGCCTGTGGTACAAGGTATTGAAAACTTCCCAGGATCCTGTCTCTTTTGAGGTAGTCTCTGCCTAGTCAAGTCATCCAGTTCTTTGGTGAGCAAATGGGGTTCATCCTCCCAAGTCTCATTACCAAATAACTTGTCATTTAGCTTCATGATTGCTCCAAGGTACTTAGCAACTTGCTCTTCAGTAATATCTTCATCCTCTTCAGAGGAAGAATACTCTTCAGAGCTCATGAATGGCAGAAGTAAATCCAATGGAATCTCTATGATCTCATTATGAGCCTCAGATTCCCATGGTTCCTCATTAGGGAACTCATTGGAGGCCAATGGACGTCCATTGAGATCTTCCTCAGTGGCGATCACTGCCTCTTCCTCCTCTCCAAATTCGGCCATGTTGATTGTGTTTATGCCCTTGCACTCTCCTTTTGGGTTCTCTTCTGTATTGCTTGGAAGAGTACTAGGAGGGAGTTCAGTAACTTTCTTGCTCAGCTGACCCACTTATGCCTCCAAATTTCTAATGGATGACCTTGTTTCAGTCATGAAACTCTGAGTGGTTTTAATTAGATCAGAGACCATGGTTGCTAAGTCAGAGTGGTTCTGCTTAGAGTTCTCTGTCTGCTGCTGAGAAGATGATGGAAAAGGCTTGCATTTGCTAAACCTGTTTCTTCCACCATTGTTGTTGTTGAAGCCTTGTTGAGGCCTCTATTGGTCCTTCCATGAGAGATTTGGATGGTTTCTCCATGAAGGATTGTAGGTGTTTCCATAGGGTTCACCCATGTAATTCACCTCTTCCATTGATGGGTTCTCAGGATCATAGGCTTCTTCTTCAGATGAAGCGTCCTTAGTACTGCCTGGTGCAGCTTGCATTCCAGACAGACTTTGAGAAATCATATTGACTTGCTGAGTCAATATTTTGTTCTGAGCCAATATGGCATTCAGAGTATCAATATCAAGAACTCCTTTCTTCTGATTTGTCCCATTATTCACAGGATTCCTCTCAGAAGTGTACATGAATTGGTTATTTGCAACCATTTCAATGAGTTCGTGAGCTTCTACAGGCGTCTTCTTCAGATGAAGAGATCCTCCAGCAGAGCTGTCCAATGACATCTTGGACAGTTCAGACAGACCATCATAGAAGATAGCTATGATGCTCCATTCAGAAAGCATGTCAGAAGGACACTTTCTGATCAATTGTTTGTATCTTTCCCAAGCTTCATAGAGGGATTCACCTTCCTTCTGTCTGAAGGTTTGGACTTCCACTCTAAGCTTACTCAATTTTTGAGGTGGAAAGAACTTTGCCAAGAAGGCATTGACTAGCTTTTCCCAAGAGTTCAGGCTTTCCTTAGGTTATGAATCCAACCATATCCTAGCTCTGTCTCTTACAGCAAAAGGGAATAGCATAAGTCTATAGACCTCAGGGTCAACCCCATTGGTCTTGACAGTGTCACAGATTTGCAAGAATTCAGCTAAAAACTGATGAGGATCTTCTAATGGAAGTCCATGAAACTTGCAATTCTGTTGCATCAGAAAAACTAATTGAGGCTTAAGCTCAAAGTTGTTTGCTCCAATGGCAGGGATAGAGATGTTTCTCCCATAGAAGTCGGGAGTAGGTGCAGTAAAGTCACCCAGCACCTTCCTTGCATTGTTGGCATTGTTGTTGTTTTTGGCTGCCATATCTTCTTCTAGTTTGAAGATTTCTGTTAGGTCCTCTCCAGAGAGTTGTGCTTTAGCTTCTCTTAGCTTTCGCTTCAAGGTCCTTTCAGGTTTCGGGTCAACCTCAACAAGAATGCTTTTGTCTTTGCTCCTGCTCATATGAAAGAGAAGAGAACAAGAAAGTATGGAATCCTCTATGTCACAGTATAGAGATTCCTTGAGGTGTCAGAGGAAAAGAAGAATAGAAGGAGGAGGTAGAAAAATTCGAACTTATCAAGAGAGATAAAATTCGAATTATTGATAATGGAGGAGTGTTAGTCCTTAAATAGAAGTATGTGAGAAGATGGGAAGAATTTTTGAAATTAAAGTAAAAGATTTTGAAATAATTTTGAAAAATTGAAGAATGATTTTCGAAAATTAGAGTTGGGAAAGAAATAAAGTGATTTTTAAAAAAGATTTTGAAATTAGAAATCAAAAAGATATGATTGAAAATTTAATTTTGAAAAAGATGTGATTAAGAAGATATGATTGAAAAGTTATGGTTTTTAAAAAGATATGATTGAAAAACAATTTTAAAAAGATTTGATTTTTAAAATTAATGACTTGGCTAACAAGAAAAGATATGATTCAAACATTAAACCTTTCTTAACAGAAAAGGCAACATACTTGAAATTCTTGAATCAAATCATTAATTGTCATCAAGTATTTTTGAAAATGGAAAGAAATTGATTTTGAAAATATATGATTGAAAAGATATGATTTGAAAAAGATTTGATTTTGAAAAAATTTGAAAACTTAAAAAAATGTGCATTAAAAACAAAATCTTCCCTCTTGTGTCATCCTGGCGTTAAACGCCCAAAATGGTATCCATTCTGGCGTTTAACGCCCAAAATGCTACCCTTTTGGGCGTTAAACGCCCAGCCAGGTACCCTGGCTGGCGTTTAAACGCCAGTTTTCCTTCTTCACTGGGCGTTTTGAACGCCCAGCTTTTTCTATGTAATTCCTCTGCAGCATGTTCTGAATCTTCAATTCTCTGTATTATTGACTTGAAAAGACACATTTTTTTTAAAATTTTTTTTGGATTTTTAATCGAAATGCAACTAAACATGGAAAACTAAACTCAAACAAACAATGCATGCAAGACACCAAACTTAGAAGTTTGTATACTATTGACACAAACAAATTGAGAATGCATATGAAAACAACAAAACACACAAAACAATATAATTTAAAGATCAGAGCAAGGAAATCATCAAGAACAACTTGAAGATCAATGAAGAACATAATGCATGAATTTTTCGAAAATTAGATGAATGCAGTTGACACCAAACTTAAAATTAGACACTAGACTCAAACAAGGAACAAAAAATTATTTTTGATTTTATGATTTTATAAATTTTTTTGTGGTTTTTTTCGAAAATTGAGTGGAAAGGAAAATAAAGGGATTCAAAATTTTTAATAAGAATTCCAGGAATCATTGCAATGCTAGTCTAAGACTCCGGTCCAGGAATTAGACATGGCTTACTAGCCAGCCAAGCTTTCAATGAAAGCTCCAGTCCAAAACACTAGACATGGCCAATGGCCAGCCAAGCTTTAGCAGATCATTGCTAACGACAGCAAAATTGATAGAAATCAACAAGCTCTTGTGATGATAAGTTGAAACTTCGGTCCAATAAGATTAGACATGGCTTCACAGCCAGCCAGACTTCAACAAATCATCATGAAACTCTAGAATTCATTCTTAAAAACTCTGAAGAATAAAATAAAAATTTTTTTTTTGAATTTTTGAAAATAAAAATAAAATAAAATTACCTAATCTAAGCAACAAGATGAACCGTCAGTTGTCCAAACTCGAACAATTCCCGGCAACGGCGCCAAAAACTTGGTGTTGTTGCCGGAAACAAATACGAAATTATTGTTCGTTCATTCGTTCCTTCCCCGGCAACGGCGCCAAAAACTTGGTGCATGAAATTGTGATCATCAATAGCGCCATCAACATGGTACGCTCAATTGTAATCTCAACTCTTTATCACAACTTCGCACAACTAACCAGCAAGTGCACTGGGTCGTC
>NC_029791.2:28820938-28839852 GCF_000816755.2 Arachis ipaensis | reverse complement strand
CTATTCATCTATCGATTCTCGATCATGTCAGAATAGAATCCAGTGATTCTTTTGCGTCTGTCACTAACGCCCCACAATCACGAGTTTGAAGCTCGTCACAGTCATTCAATCCTTGAATCCTACTCAAAATACCACAGACAAGGTTTAGACCTTCCGGATTCTCAAGAATGCCGCCATCAATTCTAGCTTATACCACGAAGATTTTGATTAAGGAATCCAAGAGATAAACACTCAATCGAAGGTAGAACGGAGGTGGTTGTCAGGCACACGTTCATAGGTGAGAATGATGATGAGTGTCACGGATCATCACATTCATCAAGTTGAAGAACAAGTGATATCTTAGAACAAGAACAAGCTGAATTGAATAGAAGAACAATAGTAATTGCATTGATACTCGAGGTACAACAGAGCTCCACACCTTAATCTATGGTGTGTAGAAACTCCACCGTTGAAAATACATAAGAACATGGTCTAGGCATGGCCATGAGGCCAGCCCCAAAACGTGATCTAAGGTAGCATAGAACTACTCAAAGATTCCTCTCTCAAATACAATAGCAAAAGGTCCTATTTATAGAGAACTAGTAGCTTAGGGTTTACAAAAATGAGTAAATGACGTAAATATCCACTTCCGGGCCCACTTGGTGTGTGCTTGGGCTGAGCATTGAAGCATTTTCGTGTAGAGACTTCTCTTGGAGTTAAACGCCAGCTTTTGTGCCAGTTTGGGCGTTTAACTCCCACTTTGGTGCCAGTTCCGGCGTTAAACGCTGGGAATTTTTGAGCTGATTTGAAACGCCGGTTTGGGCCATCAAATCTTGAGTAAAGTATAAACTATTATATATTGCTGGAAAGCCCTGGATGTCTACTTTCCAACACAATTAAGATCGCGTCAATTGGGCTTTTGTAGCTCCAGAAAATCCACTTCGAGTATAGAGAGGTCAGAATCCAACAGCATCTGCAGTCCTTTTTAGCCTCTGAATCAGATTTTTGCTCAGGTCCCTCAATTTCAGCCAGAAAATACCTGAAATCACAGAAAAACACACAAACTCATAGTAAAGTCCAGAAAAGTGAATTTTAAATAAAAACTAATAAAAATATAATAAAAACTAACTAAAACGTGCTAAAAACATACTAAAAACAGTGCCAAAAAGCGTATAAATTATCCGCTCATCATGGATCCACTGATATTTGATTGTATCCGGAATATCCATCCAGGAAATAATAAAAAGTATGACCTGCTAGTCTCTCTAGAATTTGGTTAATAAAGGTAAAGGAAAATGATCATTTCTGGTGGCATCATTGAGTTTTCTATAATTAATGCACATACGCTACCCTGTAACTGTCCTTTTAGGGATCAATTCATTCTTTTTATTATGAACCACTGTCATGCCTCCCTTCTTAGGAACAACTTGGACAGGGCTCACCCAAGGGCTGTCAAAAATGGGATAAATGATCCCTACCTCCCAAAGCTCAGTGACTTCCTTCTGCACTACTTCCTTTATAGCTAGATTCAATCGCCTTTGTAGTTGCACCACTGGTTTGGCATTATCCTCCAGCAGGATTTTATGCATGCATCGGGCTGAGCTAATGCCCTTAAGGTCACTTATAGTCCACCCAAGGGCGATCCTATGTGTTTTAAGCACTTCAATTACTGCTTCTTCTTCCTGTGGTTCTAAGGCAGAGCTTATGATCACAGAATAGGTGTCTCCCTCTCCCAGAAATGCATATTTCAGGGAGGAAGGTAATGGCTTAAGCTCAAGCTTTGGAGGCTTCTCCTTTTCCTTAGAGGTTTCCAAAGGTTCCTCTGAATTAGGCTGGATATCATTAAGGATATCATTCAGCCCTTCCTTGAGGCTTTCGGCCATGTTGACCTCTTCCACCAGGGAATCAATGAGGTCAATGCTCATGCATTCTTTAGGGATGTCTGGATGCTGCATAGCTTTGATAGCATTCAGTATGAACTTTTCCTCATTGACTCTTAGGATTACTTCCCCTTTTTCAACATCAATGAGGGTCCGTCTTGTAACTAGGAAGGGTCTCCCTAGGATAAGGGATGCACTCTTGTGCCCTTCCATGTCCAACACCACAAAATCAGTGGGAAAAATAAAGGGTCCCACCTTGACAATCATGTCTTCAATTACTCCTGATGGTATCTTAATAGAACCATCAGCAAGTTGAAGGCATATGCGGGTTGGTTTGACTTCATCAATCAAACAAAGATTCTTTATTAATGAAGGAGGTATTAGGTTGATGCTTGCTCCAAGGTCACATAGAGTTGTCCTTGTACAAGCATCACCTAGAGTGCATGGTATCATAAAGCTTTCAGGATCCTTAAGTTTCTCTGGTAAGCTGCTCTGAATGATTGCACTACACTCTTTAGTAAGGAGGACTGTTTCTGTCTCTCTCCAGTCCCTCCTATGACTTAGGATGTCCTTCATAAACTTAGCATAAGAAGGTATCTGCTCAAGAGCCTCTGCAAAAGGGATCTTTATCTCTAATGTTCTGAGATACTCCGCGAAGCGGGCAAATTGTTTATCTTTTTCCTCTTGACAGAGTTTTTGAGGAAATGGCATCTTAGCCTTGTATTCATCAACTTTGGTTGATGAAGGCCGAATGCCATGTGTATTGGAAGGGGGTTACTAGCTTGCTTAGGAGGGTTGTTATCAGTGAGTGACTGTTCTCCTTTGCTTGGGCGTTCAACGCCTATGCTGCTGCCCTCTTCCTGGCGTTCAACGCCAGGGACATTGCCCCCTTGTGGGCGTTCAACGCCAAGGGTGCTGCCTCCCTGGGCTTTTGAACGCTCAGTCTCTGCCCTTTTCTAGCGTTTAACGCCAGGAGTGATACCTCCCTGGGCGTTTGAACGCCCAGAGTTATCGTGTGCAGAGACCTGGGTTTCCTTATTGTACCAAGCATTTAAGGATTTCCCACTCCTTAGTTGAATAGCCTGACATTCTTCTGTTATCTTCTTAGATAATTGCTTCCTTGTTTGACTCAGCTGGGCTTCTACATTCCTGTTAGAATCCTGAGTTTCTCGCAAAGCCTTTTGCAGTTCCAGTAGTTGCTGGGCAAGGGCGTGCAGTTGCTGGGTCAATGGGCCATCCTGTTCTGGAGGGTTAGGTTCAATAGATATTGCCTTAAGCTCTTCTTTTATAGAAGTCTCAGCAGATGAGTACAGATGCTGATAATTTTAAAATTTCAAATTTAAATTTTTGAATTTTGAAAAAGGTTTGAAATTTGAAAAGATTTAATTTTGAAAATTGAAAATTGAAACTTTA
Source organism: Arachis ipaensis (assembly GCF_000816755.2). NCBI lineage: Eukaryota > Viridiplantae > Streptophyta > Magnoliopsida > Fabales > Fabaceae > Arachis > Arachis ipaensis. The sequence goes on along the minus strand of NC_029791.2, from coordinate 28,836,580 downwards.
ATTTTGGATTTTGAAAATTAAATTTTTAAATTTTTAAATTTAAGTTTTTGAATTTTGAAAGTTGAAATTTTAAATTTGAAATAAGATAAGATAAGAATTTTGAAAAAAATATGATTTTTTATTTTGAAAAGATTTGATTTTTGAAAATTAAAAGCTAAGATAAGATAAGATAAAAATTTGAAATTGAAGTTTGAATTTTAATGTTAATTTTCGAAAATATAGTTAAAATAAAAATAGAAAAGGTATTTTTTTATTTTTAAATTTAATGATGAAAGAGAAAAATAAGTAAAAGAAACAAGACCTAAAATTTTTAAATCTAGCACCCCTAATTTTCGAAAATTTTGGAGGGAAACACAAAGGGATACCAAACAAAAAAATTTTAAGATCAAAATAAAAAGAAAACACAAGAACACTTTGAAGATTAACAAGAACACAAAGAACAAGACTCAAAAACTAAAAAACACAAGAACATATAAAGGACACCAAACTTAAAATTTTTAGACAACCAAACACAAATTTTCGAAAAATTAAAGAAAATAAACAAGAAGACACCAAACTTAAAGATTAAAACAAGATTCAAACAAAAAGACACTAATTTTAAAAGAATTTTAGAAGAAGGTCTCAGAATTTTCGAAAATTTAACCAAGAACATAAATAAAAGACTCAAACAGAAAGCTAAGGATGCTTGAAAATAAACTATATGAAAAAGGTTTTTGAAAGCGTTTAAAATTTTTGGAATTGAAAAACGGAAAACAGGAAAGACTCAAACCAAGAACAAAAATTAAACAAAGAAAAGAAAAAATATTTTTGAAAAATGTTTCTAATTTTTTTTTCGAAAAATTTGAGAAGAAGAAAATAAAAATAAAATACTCAAATAAAATAAAAAGAAAACCCAATTAAAAATGATCAAGAAATAAAGTACCTAACCTAGGGAACAAGACAATCCGTCAGTTTGTCCAAACTCGAACAATCCCCGGCAACGGCGCCAAAAACTTGGTGCACGAATCCCCACACTTTTGTACAGCTATACTAGCAAGTGCACTGGGTCGTCCAAGTAATACCTGAGCGAGTCAGGGTCGATCCCACGAGGATTATTGGCTTGAAGCAAGTTATGGTTATCATGCAGGTCTTAGTCAGGCGAATGAAAGAGTAGGAGATGTTGGTATGTTATTTTTAATGGCATAAAAAGGAATAAAGAAAAGTAATAATTAGAACTCAGAAGTTGTGTAAACTGTAAAAAGAGTGATAGGAATAAGGTAAAGGATTGGAGTTGCTTTGTCTTTCTGAATTAACTCTGGTATCACTGTCTTCTCTGCTTGTGAATGATCTCTTCTATGGTAGGCTGTATGTGATCAATGCCATGGGCCGTGCTCATTGATCTCCTCTGCTACAGATTGAACGCCATTGGCTGTGGTCATCCAATCTGACGAAGGGTGAAGCTCTAGCAGTTCACTCTCCTAGCAATCCTACTCAAAATGCCACAGACAAGGTCGAATCTTCCGGATCAGAGGATGCTGCTTCTTTGGATTCCAGCCTATACCACGGAGACCCTAATCTCCCTGAAAATTGGCAGAACTGGTGTCTCGAGAAGTCCCCAATGAAGTCGTGGATTAACCGTCTGAGAGATGTATAAACATAGCTGTTGGTTCACGCTTTCCAGTCACGTATTCATACGAACCCAAGTAGACGCGGGTGTTTATCAGGCACGTTCATCTTAGTATGATAAACAGAGCTGATTGTCACTGATCATCCTATTCACCATATTGAAGTGCGAGTATACATCTTAGAAATAAATCAGACACGGATTGGAGAAGAAACAGTAATACTTTTATTAATTCATAGGACTCAGTAGGGCTCCTTCCCTCAACCTAAGAGGTTTAGAAACTCATACTAAAAGAAAATACAATGTATGAAACGAAAATATGCTGAATGATGGTAAAAGTTCTAAAAACGTGTTCGAATAACATGAATCAAATTCCTTAAATACTAAATTAATGACTAGTAAGGGTAAAACTGTCTTTTTAGTGCTAAAATCCACTTCTGGGGCCCACTTGGTGAGTGTTTGGGCTAAGATTTAATGAGATCCACGTGCTATGAGGTCTTTTGGGCATGAAACACCAGCTAGGGGGTCCTCTCTGAGCGTTTGGACGTTGGGCTCTGCTTTTTGGGCGCTGGACGCCAGGAAGGGGGCAGAAGGCTGGCGTTGGACGCTAAGTTTAGGCCTTCTAATCCAAAGCAAAGTATGGACTATTATATATTGATGGAAAGCTCTAGAAGTCAGTTTCCATAGCTATTGATAACGCTTTATTTAGACTTCTGTATCTCCAGAAAAGCTCTTACGAATGCAAGGAGGTCAGATCTAGACAACATCTGTAGTGCTTTCTCTGTCTCTGAATCAGACTTTTGCTCCAGCTCCTCAATTTCAGCCAAAAATTACCTGAAATTGTGCAATGAATCAGACTTTTGCTCCAACTCCTCAATTTCAGCCAAAAATTACCTGAAATTGTGCAAAAACACACAAATTCAAAGTAGAATCCAAAAATGTGAATTTAACACTAAAACCTGTAAAAACTTAATAAAAAATAAACAAAGCATACTAAAAACTATATGAAAACTATGCCAAAAAGCGTATAAAATATACGCTCATCAGGGTCCAACTCGCTATGAGGACATCAGAACTATCAATGGAGTTCTTTATCCATCTTTCAGAGACGCATGTTATGCACAAGGTTTATTAGATGATGATAAAGAATACATTGATGTAATAGAGGAAGCAAGTCATTGGGATTCAGGGGAGTACCTAAAGAAGCTATTTACAATTCTTATGGCATCTAACTCAATGGAGAGACCAGAGCATGTATGGCAAAATACATGCAAGATGCTTGGTGATGAGATCCTACATAGGCAAAGAAGATTACTCGATAATCCAGTTTAGTATTACGAAACCATATTCCTAAGAATGTAAAACTATATTTGGAAGATTGTATATGCTAACACTATAAAATTCTTTTAAGAAGGAATGCCTAAACAAAATGATATACAAATTGGGTTATAGATTTTTGAGATGAAAGAAACCATTATCAAGTCATGGTATAGTTTTCAATCTTTAGTTAGTGTACTTAGTAAAGGATTAGCAATTGAAAATACGCTTATCAAATATGTAGAATTTAGTCCTGGTGTATCCAAGAATGGGCAATTCCAGCATAAAATATTTTTATGATCGTATGCTTGAAGTTTTCTATCCTTGATAGCAAAGAATCATTATTAGTAAACAAGAGATTAGTGTAAGGATATCAAAGAGACAATATGTAATTGAATAGATGAGATTAATCAGAAATAATTATTGTGACTAGGGGGATAAATGCTAACAGAACATGAATGTAATAAAACATAAGCATGTTTTATACCTAACAAAGAAGAGATTATTCTCCACACATTATCCAAATTTTTAAAGTAGTATTTATAATTAGGGGGATCTTAAATAGGGTATGCCACCATGATATGAAACTTGATTAGAAATATAACTCATCAAACAAGTCATATGCATATACACTTTTGTAAATTAGGTCAACAAAGTATATCTTACCTTAGCTCGAGTTTGTAACTTGGGTCGACCACACTTGATGATTATGTGTTCGCATAATGCTTGATTTTGTAGATACTACTGTCAGCTACTTACCTGTAGAACATAAAACACTTCTCATGACATATACATTATGTGCAAAAAGTTTTAAATAGCTTTTGCAATTGTATACATTTATATGACTGTCCAGATACACATGCTATACAAATTTCTTGAAAAATGAGTAATACAAATAATTTGTTGAGTTAAATCTTAAGTTTATTAGTATGGTTTGAATCATGATATACTGTGTAGAGGAGCCACACCTGCATAAAATAGAAGCAAACAAATTGCGTACTACTTAATTAGTGTTAGAAAAAAATTTCCAAATTACTTCAAGCTAATTTAATAGGAAACTGATAATTTTGGGATAAAGATCTTAATTTTGTATTAAATGTTGTAGTAAATTTCAAATTCAATTGTGCATTTAATTTTACTAGATATATTAATAGTATATAATTGTAACGAATTCAATATTTATTCCCATCTTTATCATGCAATTTTTGTTTTAGGATACCCCCATATCCTAAATCTGATGCATCTGTTTCCACAATCTTGAAAGCATGAGGAACAGGTAGGTAAAGACAAGGAAGATTGCGAACTTTGGTTTTAAGAAATCTGATAATATCATAATGTTTGTCTGTCCATGGTGGAGGATTTTTCTTAAGCCTATCATGGAGAGGCTTAATGAGATTGTTAAGATTTGGGATGAAATCTGAGACATAATTGAGACATCCTAGGAACCTCTGGAGCTGAGGTTTATCAAGAATATAATCTGGAAACTTCTCTGCAAACAAAATCGATCTTCAATTGGAGTTATAGTTCCTTGGAAAATCATGTGACCAAGAAAACGGATTTTTGTTTGGAAGAGAACAATTTTTTATTTAGAGACAGCAAGACCATTTTTTTGGATGATGTACATAAAGGTTTTGACATGCTTGAAATGTTCATCTAAAGTTTGGGAAAAGATTAAAACATCATCAATATAAACAATTGCAAAGTTTGAGTATAGGTTGAAAATGTCGTTCATGATTTTTTGAAATTCAGATGGGGCATTTTTCAAACCAAAAGGCATTACATTCCATTCATATTGGCCGAATGGAACTGTAAATGCTGTTTTATATTGGTCTGATTCTGTGATTTGGATTTTCCAAAAACTGGATTTCATATCAAATTTTGAAAAAATATTTGCTGAGTTTAATCTATTAAGCAAATCCTTTTTGTTTGGGATAGGATAACGAATCCATTGCAAAACTTGGTTCAAAGGTTTGTAATTGATGATAAGTCTAGGAGTTCCTCGTTCTATTTCAGCTTGTTTATTAACATAAAACACAGAACAGGACCAAGGACTCTTGCTAGGACGAATTAATCCTTTATCCAAAAGATCTTTAATTTCTTTTTGACAATGCTGCAAAAGCTGCTCATTCATCTGAATAGGGCGGGCTTTTGTAGGAATTTTTGATTCCTTGAAATCCTTTTCATATGGAAGATCAACATTGTGTTCTTTCCTATTCCAGAAGGCGTGAGGCAAATCAGAACAGATAAACTTTTCAATTTGATTTGAAAGAATTTTGATCTTATCTTGAGTCTTTGGTTGGGAAAGTTGTGACTCAAGGGTTTTGAAAGAGATTTCTTCTTTTAAAAAGCAAATCTGTTTGGTTTTGGATTCAATAAGGTTTAGAGATTTCTGTTTTGGCGAGTCTAGGAACTCAAAGAAAGTTACCTGTCCTCCCACAAAAGAGGTTAGTCCAGGAAAATCTGCTAGATATGGAAACAAAAGGATTATGAAAGGTGTCCCCAAGACTACATCATTTTTGATATTCTTTGCTATAATAAATTTGGTGGGAATTCTAAGATTACCCTTTTCAACAAAAACATTAGTTAGTTTGAAATTGATACTTAGCCTTTCACCCGTTATTGAGCTAAGGCATTCAGTAGACTTTTCGAAATATTTTGTGGGGATTAGACCTTCCTTAATACAGTTTGAATCCGCACCTGAGTCAAAGAGTGCGATGGTGTCGAAAACAAAATCTTTAACGACAATTCGAACATGAACACGATGCTTCATAAAAGAGAATACATTTATTATTCTCAAAATTTCTTTTCCCTCACTGTCGCTAGAAATTTTATTTTCTTGTTTCTTAGAACACTCAGTTTGGTTTAAAAGAGAATCAAGTTCTTCATCATCAGACTCTTCTTGTTGCATTATCTGTGAGAGAATGATTTGATGATTGTCTTGATTTCTTTTGATTTCCTGGATTTCTCTCTTAAGGTTAACCTCTGTTTGGAGATCCTGGATGGTTATGGGATGAATAACTTGTTTTTCTAATTTTTTGAAGATAGGCTTGACGTCATATTTATTGCTAAGGACCAAATTTTTGGATTTTTTCTCCTTTTGTAAAGATCTTTTCAATTTCAAAAGGAAGTCTTTCTTTTGTTCTGGATTGTCAATAGCCTCGATAGCATCAAATAAGAGATCTTGGTCCTTGGATAAAACATTAATTTGCTTGACATCTGAATCTGAGGATGATTCAATGTCATCGACTTGGATGTTATTGATATCATCCGAAGATTCTGGGCCAGAATCATTCTCTGAGCTTTCTAACAAAAGATTATTAATCTGTTTCTCAATCAGAGGATCAAGGTTTAGATTATTAATATTTCCTTTTAGCTGACAGTATTTGCTAATATGTCCTGGTTTCTTACATGTATAGCAAATAATGGGGTTTTTTTGTGGGTAGTTTTGGAAATTCTTTTGGAAACCTTTTTCATTTTTAGGATTTTGAAAACTTTTTCTGGATCTTCTGAAATTCTTTTCAAGATTAGGTTTAAAAACTTTTCGATTGGATGGTCTTTTAGATTTCCTTAGATGACAAGCAGGAAGACCAAATTGTTCACAGAAAGTTCCCAGATCAATACGATTTTGGGTTTTCTCACGAACAAGTTGCCTTTGGATTTTATCATCTTGACAAATCTTCAGAGCAACCTTTTGGACAAAAGAAATGAGTTGACCAGAACTTAACTCGTCATAGGGTATTATCCCGTCTGGGGTTAAGCTACGAATTTTGTCCCTTACTTTATCTCCCAGGGATTTGGGGAGTCCAGCAAGGAATTTTTCTTTCCAGAAAGGTTGTTGACTATCTTCTCTGGTATAGACTCTAGTAAGAAAGGTGTCCTTATACCATCGAAAGTCAGACAAAATTTTGCATCTGAGATTGGAAAGCAGTTCAGCAGATCTGTCTTTCCAAAGAGATGGATCACCTATGAAGTGGCTTGCTATGGTAAAGATTAAGGTGTTGACCGCATCAGGGATAGGTTCCCCGTCTTCTCCAATGATGGGTTTGTTCTGATCATTGAATTTTATGGCAGAAAAGATTGAGTGTTTTTGGTTATCAGAAAGGTAGTTATCCCACCATCCTTTGAGTTGACCACTGAACCCGGAAACAATAACATTCGCTATTGCTTCTTCAGAAGTTTCATGGGCTTCTTGATAGGCTGTGCCTACCATTGTCATATGCTGAAGCATACTCATGATATTATATTCGATTTTGCCGTCTATGTTCCATTCATAGACATTATTGGCATTGAAGCTGACAAAACCTAGTTCTCTTTCTTCAAGAGCTAGATCCGGAGCGGATACTCGATTATAACCATACGCAGAAGGTTTGGTTAAACCCTTATACTTGGTTAGAGAGTTGGTCATAATAGGGCTGACCTTAAGGGATGACTTGCCAGAATCATCACTTTGCTCGGAGGAAGATTCATTGGACTCATGGCCAAGGGCATTAATGGCTTTGGATGAGCGAGTTTGAACACGAGAAGTGGATTCACCAGATTTTATAGGAGTTTCAGGGACAGTGGTGAAACGATTTAAAAGTTGGTCAATCTTTTGAATGACTTCTGAATCACCAGATTGTTGTTTTAAAATGGAGGTTTTAAGACTTTGATTTGCCCTGCTACTTATTTTGAAAGGTTTAAAAAGTGGTTTCTCAATACTTTTAGAAGTAGAGGCTTCAGAAACATTTTTCAAAGAGAAAGTAGATCCTGAAGATGAAAGGTTGTCACCCAAGCATTGTAAAAATCTATTGGTATAATTTGATTGTTCAATGAGATATTTAATATCTTTTGGGGCGACAGCTTCATCTACGTTCTTTGATTTAAAAGGAGAGGCCATAACAGGGTTATGTCCTTCCGTATTTGAAATAATAAAAGCTCCTTTTGGAGGAAACTCAGATCTGACTAAGTTTCCATCTTTGACTTTCCAAGTTGAAATAACATTTGCTGAAAGTGAAGTTTGTTTGGTTTTGAAAGGATAATCAATATCATTTTTGATGGAATAAGCATGAAACCATTCAAAGAAAGGAATATGAATTTTGACCACATTTAGAAAATTGTAGTACTTTTCTTTGAATGATGAGATTTGAGCAGCTGTATAAGTACGTAAATACCATTCTCTGTGGAGGTCATACTCCTCATAGTAAAGGTTTTTACGTAAATCTTCTCTATTTATAACAAATTTTGTGCTACTCATGGGTACCATCATTCACAGAAGAATATGTTGGAGATTGAATGGAAGATTGTACTTTAATTTCAATATCATCATCCGAGTGTCTATCCTCGGTTTGATAAACTGCTTGAGAAATGTTTGAATTATTTTCAAATCCCGAAATATTAATTTCAGAATGTACGGGTTTTGAGATTTTTGAAAACTGAGATTGAGAAGTAACGGAAAAGACCTTCTTGCCAAAGCAAAATCATTGGATGTTCCTGCTTCTGACCTGAAGGAAAAAGAGTTTCGTCTGTCAAAGAAAATCTATACTTTTTCTGATTCATCCTGTTTTATTTCTAGTAAGAGAGGTGCTTGTCTAGGTTGTGTTGGTATAGCTCTGTCAATAGACCATGATTGGGGGAGATCAATTTCATCCCACCTTATGAGCCTTGGGATCATGACGTTGGCCTTTGTCATGTCAGTGACAAACAAAGTAGTTTCACGATCTTGGGATTTAAGAAGGACTCTAGAATTACAAGTGTTCATGACTTTGTATTGAATCCTATATATTAAAGCAGCTGGAATGGATCCTTCCTTCATGTTAAGACCATGAATTTGGATGTTTAGGAAAAGAGAGTCAAGAATGTTAATGTCTAACAAGCTGACCGTTTTATTTGGGAAACAGTTGAAGTAAACTGGACCGTGTCCTATACTTGTTTCAACTGTTCCAATAAGGGAGTCTTGGAAGTCATTGTGTCTAATATCTCTAAGACACATGAGAATAGAAGCATTCAAACCTTCTTGGATGAGAGGTTTGACAGCAACTTGGACACACCCTATGTGAAGATATCTGTAGTGACGGGCATGTTCTCTGACAGATTGTTTGGTCAAAAGATGGAATTCCTCACCGGACTCTGGTCCCAGAGGAATGTTGTTTTCAACGGTTTTGATGATATAGTCTGATTTTCTTTTGTCATCGTCAGGGACGTATAATTCATCTTGGGGGATTTTGGGTATTTCCCAATTGTCAATGGCTTGATTGATATCTTCGAAACAGACTTCTTCTTCAAAGATGTAATGTTTGGGAGAGAGTTCCTCAGGACGAGTAACTTTCTCAGTGAGGGGATTGGAGGAGGAATGGGTTGGAGAGGTGGAGGAGGAAGATGGAGAAGAAAAGGAAAGACGTCTAGAAAGAGAGCGGAAGAGTTTAGACATATTTTCATAAAATCTGATATCATTGCCCTCCTTTGGTTCAGTAAGAACATGTATATTATCACTAAACTATCACTCAAATTTTTGAATCTGGAGTTTTTAACTCTTTTTTTTTTTTGAAATCCTTTAAATCCATAGCCACCAAGGGTTCTTACGTTTGGATCTTATCACTTTCAAGGACATCGTCAAATTAGCCTTACTGCCTAAATGACAGGGTCTTACTGCTATAGTCTCTTTGAGTGGTAAGATTAAACAGCATGTACTTCCAGATTTAAAGCATTATTTTCTTATGTACATGAACAGTAAATAAGAATATGAACAGTAAATTCCCAGATCCATGAACCTCAGAGATAGTTTAATGATAATATTAATATTCCTACTTCTCCATCAGGCTCTGATACCAGATGTCCCGGTGCGGATCAAGGAGAGAAAGAGGAAGAAGGCGAGAAAGTAAAAGTCAGTAACAATGCAGTATGAGATGCAAGAACAAGAAAGTAGATATGAAGTTAGATGCATCGGTAGTCTACACGCATATGCAAGTTAGTATGATGTTAGATGCGGTGGTAGTCCGCACGCATATGCAAATGCAGATGCAGGAAATGTAAAATGAAGAACACGAAATTAAAGAACTAGATCAAACTTTTATTGAAGGATTGAGATTGAAAAGGAAAGAAGAGGGAAGAAGAAGAGCTGGAGAGCTTACAAGGGAACTCTCAGAGCTTCTCTCTCTAACTTCTCTCTATATTATGTAAAACTGAAGGGTGCCTCACAATGAGAACAAGGCCTCCTTTTATAGCTAAAGATTCTACTATTTCTACAGTACAAGTGAAGATAACCGGTACTATTTCTACAGTATAGGTTTTGATTTTTGTGATTACATATATTTTGAGATTGATTAGTTATATATATATTCATGGAGCAATTTGTTTAACACATGCCAGGAGACTCCCCTTTCATTTAATTTTGAATAGTTGATAAGATAAGTTATTCAAAAATAGTGGTGTATTCTTCACATGCTATGAAGTTGAGTTACATGGATGAATATAGAATTGAGATTTGTATTTAAAATAAGTTATTGATTAATTGAACAGAAAAATTGTATAGCATGAGAAGACAATTACAAAGTTTTTATTATAAAACAACTATCTACTAAAGAAACAGTATATTACATGTATATTGTCAACATCTTTACCATCCATTGGATATGTATATGATAAAGTTAAAAATATTGATAATAAATCAATATAGATATTATTTTTCTATAGACATTGTAATAAATTTAGAAGAAATCAATTTTGGTTTCAATTTAGGTGTAGTTTCATGGCATCCTAACCTGTATATCTCACTTACTAGCCTTACATTTTTATTTCATATAGACACACTTGAATAGTTTTCTTTTACTACAAGTCAAATTAGCCTAATGATTTCTATTATGTACAGCTCTACAACTAGCGGAAGAAGAGGCGAAGGATTTAACTCTTATAGATATTGAAAATAAATTGAAGAGTTATAACAAGAGCCTAAGAGATTACGCATCCATGCCATATCCTGATATGGACACATCTTTCCACCAGTTGATGTCAAGTGGGATAAATCGTCTTATAACTAATGAGCTTTGATATGATAGGAAAAAATTAGCTGTTGAGCACGCTGCTTATTTGCAACAGTTAACTAATGAACAGAGTGCAGTGTATAAGACAATAATGGAAGCTGTTGACAGTGGTAAAGGTGGTGTTTTCTTCTTATATGGATATGGTGGAATTGGTAAAACATTTGTTTGGAAGACTTTATCTTCTGCCCTAAGATCTAGGGGTCAAATTGTATTGACTGTTGCATCAAGTGGCATGGCATCGTTATTATTACCAGGTGACAGGACAGCACATTCACGATTTGCAATTCCATTAAATCTTGATGAGTTTTCAACATGCAACATCAAACAAGGAAGTTCTTTGGCAGAGTTGATAATAAAGGCAAAACTCATTATAAGGGATGAAGCTCCCATGGTAAACAGACATTGTATTGAAGTACTGGATAAAACAATGCGAGATATCTTGAGGTTTAGCAACAATGATAGTCAAGAACAACTGTTTGGAGGGAAGACAATGGTTTTTGGAGGTGATTTTAGACAAATACTACCTATGATACCTAAAGGAAGCGGGGAAGATATTGTAAATGCTACCATTAATTTATCCTACATCTGGGATGGTTGTAAACTATTAACACTCACGAAAAATATGAGATTAAGAGCTGACCATACTACTGAAGAAAAAAATAGTCTAAAAGAGTTTGCTGACTGGATACTAGCAATAGGTGATGGAAAATGCGGTATAGATAAGGATGGAGTTGAAAAATTTTTTATCCCCAATGATATCCTCATTAGTGATTGGGATGATCTTATAGTTTCCATTTGTAAAGCAATCTATCCAGAATATGTGAGCAATTCAAATTCAAATCAAGGATCACTAGAGGAATGAGCCATTCTTGCACCAACACTACATATTGTTGACGAAGTTAACAACTACATGATGAGTCTCAATCCAGTTAAATCATATACATACTTCAGTTCTGATAAAGCATGCCAAACCGAAACCAATAATGACATTATGGCTTCAATTCATACACCAGAGTTCTTAAACATCATAAAATGTTCTGGTGTGCCAAGTCATGAGCTAACTCTCAAGGTGGGTACACCTATTATGTTACTTAGGAATATTGATCACTAAGGTGGTTTATGCAACGGGACAAGGTTAGTTTTAACTAAGCTTGGAAAGCACATAATAGAAGCAAGAAGGCTATCAGGAACTGCCAGCAACCAAAAGATTTTTATCCTAAAGATGACCCTATCTCCATCTGACCGCAGGATACCATTTAATTTCCAACGTAGACAATTTCCTATAATGATATCGTATGCAATGACAGTTACAAAAGTCAGGGTCAATCATTAGCAAAGGTTGGTCTCATCCTAAAGAAACTAGTTTTTACACATGGTCAACTGTATGTTGCGGTGTCCAGGGTCACAAATAAGAATGGGCTCAAGATTCTAATTGTCATGATGGACATGAGGACAATGAAATAAACAGTGTTGTTTTCAAGGAAGTTTTCAGAAATGTTGTGGACATCTGATTTAGACTTAAAGTTGAGGTATACTTATATGAAGTTAAATTTTTTCATAACGTTTTTCTCTTTCATTAGTACTATTATTGCTTTATAGGTCCACGGAAAATAAACTATTATGATGTTATTCTATAAAATTATATTGATTAATTTTTTAAGATACTAAATTATTTGGTAGAAACTTATTTTGGGTTTCCATGTGAATGACTAAAACACTTTTTGCAATAGTTACATTTTAGGGTATGATGAAATATTTCTCCAACCCATAAATTTTTAGTACAGATATGTTATAGGGGTTAATGTTCAAATACCTTTTCCTTATGACACAAGACGGTGATAGCATTGAAGGTACACCATCTAGCTACATTACCAAAGCCTAGATGATCACTGCCTTGGATATCATTTTTGAGTATGTGAAATTGGTTCTACTTTTACATGCAATTATAGTGCGGACATTGCATTCCCAGCATAATGGGTATTGTAATCATTTCAAGTTTGATTTGCTTTTAAATACTTCATCATTCAAGTATAATGTTAACTGAACTATTTAAATGTTTTTGACCGACCTGAAGTGATTTTGATTCATATTAGATTACCGACGGTGTAATTTTAGGATTCACATTTTACTATTAAAATTTACTCTATGAAATATTGACTTTGAAATCTGTAGAGTCTCACTCATTTCAGGTTTTATACCTTCTAATACTTGATTGTATAATAATATAAAGTAGCAAACAACTTCAAATTAAGTTATGTTTTCAATGTCTGTAAAATAATCGACTTCTTTCGCCTAGGCTTATAATTAGTATTCGGTTATGATTACTCTCTTATCAGTAATACTTTGTAGATGCTTAAGTCTTCAATAAGTCTTTTTATTTTTTGTTTGGAGGGGGGTTCGGGTTGGAGTAGGGGTGGGGGTTGTGGTCCGTTTGTTATTTATAGATATATCTCCTCCTAAATAATAACAGGGTTGCATAAGTCTTTGTTCAATTAGTTCTACTTTTGTACATGAAATTAGTGATACTAGCATTGTTTTGCAAGGCTATTTTCAATGTATGCAATATAATTTTAAGTATCTTTCTAGCCTCAAAACCATCAAAGAGTGTTATAATGTATCACCTATCGATGAACTTGAAAGGAAGCATTAACATGAAGACATTTTCCTCCTTTTAACTGCAAATTGAATCAGGAGTTGAGTATTTCATACAATGATAATGTCAATGAGTTGGCTAAATAGAATCTATGTAGTTAATTAGCTACAGGTTATCCTTGGATAAGATTAATAAATCATAAATTCAGTGCTTACCCAAACATTATGCCTTTATGTCTGCAGTTGCAAAAATGCATTCAGTTGTCTGGACACCGAACATCTGGTGAAGAATATACGACAAACAATGATGGGTTGTTCATGAAAGGTGAATAAGAAATGGACATTGGTGGATCATATGAAGGATGGTAAAAAAATGCCCATGTATAAAAAGAAATGTTCCTGGCAAAAATATTATCCAGCCAATAAATGAGTTCTCCCTTCCCAATCATGAGATGTGATATGATTCTGCATACACATTTGCTATGTGATATTAACCATGCTAATGTGATAGTGACAAGGAAAAGTAGTATAACTGACCCACAGGTGCTAAAATTTAATTTTCTAATGTACCACACTGTTACATTTCCCAAATTCACAATTATTTTGAAATCAAACGAGTAACATTTACCAGGTATCACTATCAAATATTCATTTATAAGAGAGGTGGAGTGTGTGCAAAAAAAGGACTCTATGATAGACCATCAAATAATAGAATTCATTGACATAACTAGATCCAAAGAAAAATAAAAAGTAGAAAATAATCCGAGTAACAGAATGCCATGTGAGGGATGACCTGAAAGAACTTGGAGAAGCACAAGGGAGATGGCTGATGAGGTTGCTTTGCTGCTCCATTAGAAGCATTGGTTGCCACTGTCAAAATCTCTCAAGCTCAAATTCTAAACTAAATTACAAACATTCAACACTTATTATGAGCCTTTGCACACATTAATTAGTTGAAAAAAATCAAAACTTCATGAACCAAATCAAATTGAAACCAACCAAATGGCCAAAGAGATAGTCGCACTCACTTAAGTAACAATCATTGGAAGCGAGAAAGAGGGAGGAAAAGAGAGAATAGACCTGACTTAAGCAGAGAGAAAGATCAATCCACTACCCCATTTCACAAGCCTGACACAAAGATCTATGATTAGAATACCGTTTTATAGTAAGAATAGCAGATTCAGCAATTGAGGTTTCTCCTACTACCATACACAAAACCATAATTTTCTTTTTAAATTACTTAATTACATATCAATAGGTGAGGAAAGAAAGAAAAATCTTGAAACTTTTGGAACCTTCAATCTCACGGAAAGTTAAGTTGAATAACAATCATGAAAGCTCCAAGGCTATTACATGGAAACCCAAAAGGCTGGCATCATACCAAACTAAAAAAGAATATAAAAATAAGCTAAACAAAGTACTCAAAGACCACAATTGAATCTTTTTTTTAGTCACCTACTGAATACTGTCCATGGGTTTTACTTTTTCTGTTTTGATTTTGATTACGAATCATTTGCCTCTGTTGGACCTCAATGATTCATCAAAGAGCACCCAATCAACAATCTTCGTAGTTCATCTCTCCCTGGCCACAACAAAGCAGATTCAAATATCCTAAAGGAGATTATGGACAAAAATAAAAATCCGAGGGAAGTTAGACACTAGATGGTAGGAATCAATAAAAGGCATAGGTATAAAAATTTATCATGAATACCACATTCAATTTGTTAAAAATTTTTAGAGACACCGTCAGTTACCTTTCAAGTTACTGAATGGAAGATCAAAGTAGGCTGAGACAAATGTGATCGGCAATAAATTAAAAAACTATTAATATTTGATTAACTGAAGGAGGTTGACCATAGCACCCCATCTTTTTCCAACACACCATACAAAAGGAGATATAAGGATTGGCAATAGAGACTTTTGTTGTTTGTTGATGTGGTAGGAAGAGATTTTGGTAGGGAGTTTAGTGCACCGCTGAGAACAGTAGGTAGATATACTGATTAGGTTGTAAACCATAATTAATAACCTTTTGTTGGGCCCAAATTCCTCATGGGCCATAAATATTAAACGTTAAATATATAAATCCTAACACTGTTACTGAAACTGCTATCTATT
>NC_029791.2:28756162-28820723 GCF_000816755.2 Arachis ipaensis | reverse complement strand
AAATTTAGATTTTTTGTAACACCCCGTTACCCTAAGCGTTACCTCTAGCCGTAAAGCGAAGGATAACAAGATGTCATGACAGTTCTAAAACTTATAATATATAATATATGTCCAAGAATTTATATAACTAGAAGCCCGATAAAAGAATAAAGCTCAAAGTCGCATAAAGCAGAATTACAAAACGCGAAGTGTTCACACACGATAACTAAACGCGTAGGCACAAACAGAATAAGACATAATAACTATAAAACCTTGTAGATAGCTCCAGGATACACAAGGTAATCATTAAATTAAACAATATATATATATATATACACGTAAGGCTTCTTTGTTTATAACAAATTCTATGCTACCCATGGGCATCATCATTTATAGAAGAATATATTGGGATTGAATAGATTGTAAATCAATATCATCATCAGTTTGATAAAATGGTTGAGAAATGTTTGAATTATTTTGTACCCCTGAAATATTAATTCCAGAATTTACAGATCTGGGAATTTTACTTGAAAATTGAGATTGTGAAGTCACAGAAAAAAATTTTCTCGTTGAAGCAAAATCATTAGATGTTCTTGCTTCAGATCTGAAAGAAAAAGAGTTTCGTCTGTCGAAGAAAATCTCTACTCTTCCTGATTCATCCTGTTTTATTTCTCGTAAGAGGTAACAGCCTGCGAAGTTTAGGCCAGCTAGTCTAACTGAATGCAACAGAGTTTTGAAGTTAAAAACAGCAACAACCTATCTCTTAAAGTTTTCAGAAATAAAGCCTCTAAGGCAACAAGGTTATATAAATGCAAAGGAGGAGAGAAAATACTACAACAAATAATCAAAATACAGAGACAACAAAAGATCCTCCGCTCTGTCACCATCCGTAAACTCACCAAGGTAGGTTGCGACCTGCATCTGAAAAACAACAACAACATATGGTATGAGAACTGGAGGTTCTCAGTATGGTAACAGTACCCAATATGTAAGATGTAAGGTTCTGGGACGTCGAAGACAATCCTAGAACTTCACACCAAATAGATATTCAAGCTTAACAATAAATAAACTAAACCATAAACATTAAACATGGTTATTTAAACTTAGGGGATTTCTAACTAAAACTAGTCACCGCTGTCCCACAGCCTTCACCAACCTACCCTCCGTACAATCCCATCGCAACCACCTACCTAGCCTCCTCAGCACCAGGCAATCACAGATAATGCAAGCAGGAAATACACAGGTAATATTCATGTATAGCAAGTAATTCAAGAAGCAATTTGGCATATTATACATTTAGGCAAACTACAAGTAATCAAAGCAACCAAGAACATAAGAGATGCACATGATGAATGCCTGTCTTATTAACTATGATATCACATGTCGGTTATAGTGCCAAACCCGACACATAATCCGGTCGGCAACTCCTGGATTAGTCTCTCTATTGCGCATACTCAGGAGGAATAATTCCGAGGGATGAGTGTCCTACCACCTTCTCCTTTCAGAGGGAAACGCTCCGAGGGAAAGTACCCTACCACCTTCCTCTGGATGCCGCATGATTCCATTGGTTAGTGCCCTACCACCTTGCAACCAGAGAGAAAATGCATACTCAAGAGGAATAATTTTGAGGGATGAGTGCCCTACCACCTTCTCCATGAGTGAGAAATATGAGTGGGAAGCCTAGCTTCAACCCTCACATCCAAACATAGGCGGGAGACTGGCACAGCCCCTACGACGGAGAACAAAACATATCACAATCACATAATCAATCTCAGAGGCCACTGCTCATAGCATACTTCCGTTCATACCCATTCCAATAACCATAATCATTCATTTCCAAGTCTTAAACTCATTATCCATCCTCAATATCACAAGTTCATCATCAATATAGTACACCGTCAGATACCCAACTAGTCCATCCCCCCGTACACCAGAAACCTAAGTCTCCATCTTCTAACTTATTACCAGAAAATATCTAGTTAAACTCACTTATGGTACTTTCTATGTTTCAAAGCCTAAAAACAAGCTAAGGGATCTTAAACAAGCATTATGGAAGTTTACAAGCTTGTCGGAAAGGTAAAACGGTTAAAAACAAGGTTTTCATTGAAAAACAGGGCAGTGTGCGTACGCATAGAGTTGTGCGTACGCATAGAGTTGTGCGTACGCATGCCCAGAAGATTTTTCCCAGTTTGTGCATACGCATGATGTTGTGCGTACGCACAACTTGCAAAATTCGCAAGGTGTGGGTGCACACTAGAGTGTGCTAGCGCTCCCAACAGTAGGAATATCACTGTGTGTGCGTGTGCACCAGAATGTGCGTACGCACATTTTCAAAAATCACAGGGTGCACATGCGCACAAGGGTGTGAGTATGCACAAGTGAAAGCATAGACCCTATTTAGAGCATGCGCACAACAGTGGGCGTGCACACATAAACGAGAAATAAAAAATTCTGTAACATCACATAATTCAGATTTTTGACTCCAACTTCCAACGATCATATCTTTCTCTACAAAATCTATATCGTTTTTAAGCTCTTTGTATTATCTTTAATTTGATATAAAATTCATTAAATTTCAAAAACTGTAGTTCAAGATATGATCCGTCAAAGTTCACCAAAAACTGGTTTTTACCAAAAGTTCACTGGTTGTCAAACTTTCAAATTCACAACCAAACCAATTAAAAGCCTATTCAATTCTCCATAAAACACAACCAAATGCTATACGTTACCTTTCCATCACAATTCAACCAACTCAACACCTATATCAATCAATTCATCCCCCATAAACCCAACAATTCCACACTTTCCACATCAAGATACTAATATCAACCATTTTTTAACATAATCTCACTACTCATAAGTATCACTTATCCTATCTCAACATCAACAAACACCATAATTCATTATCAACCACACAATCATTTTATTCCACCCAACTTCATAATTCAACATCATCATTCACCATACTCATCACAATCATCAAAATCAATATACATCACATTTATCAACAATCAAATTCAATCCTATCCTATGGTTCACTGGCTTAAGTGTTAAAAAATATTACATATTACATAAAGGAAACCAAAACCATACCTTAGCCGATCTCCAATATGCATAACACACCAAAAAGTTGGATTCCACAAGCTTCCAAAAAGCCAAGGCAACTCTAACAAGTACCAAACCTCAAACTAACATCATATATATGTCAAAAATCAAAATCTTAGATTCACAAAAATAACTAAACACAAGGGTTTAGTGAGACTTTACCTTACCCAACGAGATTAGGGGTAAAACCCAACAATAATGCTAGATCACCCTTAAACAAACAAAATCATAAAATCTACTAAAAAACTGAACCCAAAACCATAGAAATGTTAGAGCAGGAAACTGGAGCTCGAGTATTGAGTTCTTATTAGAAAAACTTAGTTATAAACTAAGAGCTCGACGCAAACGGCTCGTCAATCGGAACTCCAGATCAAAAGTTATAGAGCTTTGAAGGAGGAGATGAATAGTGTCAACCGTCCTCTCCTCTGTTCACCATCAGCACCCCCCACTCTCTCCTTGGGCCCGGTTTGGGCCTGGTCCAACCCGTTAGTATTTTTGGTCCGTTTGGCCCACTTTGGACCAAAACCTTTAAGATTAGCGACCGGTTTTACATTCTAAATTATTTTTTTTCTTTCAAAACAATAACATAAATTTCCAAAATCTTATTTTTCAAAAATACGTGGTACCAGACAGACTAGAGCCGGTACTGCCGGCTTAAGCACCGGTACGCATGTTTACAAAAATCTTTTGCAAAAGATACATTTTTCAACTCAGAAAAATTCATTGAAATTAAATTTCACCTTTATATTTTAAAAAGAATAATTTTATATTTTCAAACCCATTTCGGACAATTAAATTATTATTTTATTAAAACGGTTTTACGTAAAAACTCCGGTTCTTACATCCTCCCCTCCTAATTAGGAATTTTGTCCCCAAAATTCGAATTGTAACACCCTAATTATCCTAAGCCTTCCCTCGCGTCATAAAGCAAAGGTTAATCAAAGGTTACGACAATTCTAAAACTATATATATATATAGAAAGAAATAATAATTCTAGAAGCCCGATGAAGAATTAAGCTCAAAAACAGAGTTTGAAAAGCGCAAAACGTTCACACGAAGCTATAAACTTAAGGCACAAGATATACATACAGATATCAAGACATATTTAGATATATAAGAGCAAAATATTTTAACCCGGTTGGCCCACCTTGGGCCAAAACCTTTAGAATTAGTGCCCAGTTTTCAATTCTAAAAGTTTTCCTAAGTTTTTCCTATTGTTTTTATTATTTTCATACAGTACCAGACAGACTTAAGCCGGTATTGCTGGCTAAAAGTACCGGTACGCGTTTTTACGCAATTTTTCACAGAAAATTTCATTTTTTTCACTCAGAAAAATTTACTAAATTCAAATATCACTGCTAAAATTCTAAATTACGACTTCTAATTTCTCGAACCTATTCTGAGCAATTAAATCATTATTTTGTATTATCTAAATGGTCAATTAAAATTACGGTTCTTACATTCTCCCCTCCTAATAAGGAATTTTGTGCCCCCGTCACTCTAATTATTTGTCCTTAAGAACCCAAATTACTCAGCCACATCCATCAAAAATTTCCTTCTCCATTGGTTCTTCTAACAAATCTCTAAGTTCTGTTATCTTGAACGGCGATATTACATATAATAGAACGAAGTCGAACCTTGATCCTAACAACATTCCATACCAATCCTATATGTTTACCTCACATCAGAGTATCTGATCCCATTGCATCACCCGCATCTAAGGCAAACACGCGGCCTGACTGTCAATTCTTACCCTCATCTCAGTTCCTCCCATGGCGGCAATACTTGGATATATGTCCAAGCTTTCCACAAGTAAAACACAGACGACTCCCCCTCATTCGGTGAAACTGAACATCGTTGTCCCTTTCGAAGTTCCCATCTCTTTTAAAGCTTTGCCCCCTTGGTGCAAGGTAATCGCCACGAGCTCGGTTGTCAATATAACCACGATTTCCTCTCGCCTCAGTTACCTTCTTAGCACAGTCCTCCATAACTCGCGCTTTGTTCACTAGTTCCGAGAACATCCTTATCTCCAAGGGAGCTACAGCAGTCATGTTGTCGTCCTTGAGATCTCCTTGGTACTTGAGACCTCCTTGGTACTTGATACATTTCTAACTCTCATAGGACTCAGGGGCTCCCTGACATACCCTTGAGAACCTTCAGAGTTCTTCAAATTTGCTTGTGTACTCTGTTATTGACAATGAGCCTTGCTTCAGCTGCATAAGCTCCAACTCTCTAGCTTCTCTTACGAATTCCAAAAAATACTTCTTGTAGAACGCTATCTGAAATACATCCCAAGGAATCTCAATATTCAGAAGTCGCAGCAACTGGCACTCTCCTTGCCACCAATGTTGTGCCTCACCTAACAGTTCATAGGCTGCAAACTCCACGTATTGGTTAGTTGGGACATGTGTGAGCCTGTAGTGCGCGCTCCATCGCTTGAAACCAGTTGTCCCTTCAGTTGAGTTGGTTAAACCTCTGAAAGTCAGTGGATGAACCTTCAGAAACAAAGCCAAAGTCATCGGAGTACCTCCCAAGTCATTACCGTCTCCGTCTCTATTTCCATTTTCATTCCCATTTCCGTTTCTATTTCTAGCTGGTTGACCTAATCTCTACACAACTTGCAAAGTCGCAACAAAATTTGCCTCCATAGTATTAGCTAGGTGGGCCATCACCACCAAAAACTCTCCATGGTTGTCGGCCGGTCGGTCATTATCAGTTTCTCCTCGTGTACGAGTACGACCTCGTCCGCGAGTAGCCATTAGGGATCCTGTCTACACCAAACAGTTGATATCAAGTAGGGCTGGCAATAGGCAGAGTAGGGTAGGTTTGGACTCTACCCTAACCCTACTCGCGGGTTGAAAACTTTTTTAAAATTCTACCATACCCTACCCGCGGGTTGAGAATTTCTCAACCCTAACCCTACCCGCACCCCAAAAGTTCTAAACCCTACCCGACTCGACCATACCCGCAGAAAAATAAAAAACTTTCAAGCAAATATAAAATTCAACCATTCCAAATTTTATACATATTACTAAAATAGAAATTAAAAAATTAAGTTCAAATTAAAACTAAAAATAATAAAATCTTAAAAAAATCTAACATAAAATTACAAATAATATGATTATCAACTAGTTTAGTGGTTATTTCAAGTTTTTAAAAGAGAAAGATTGTGGGTTCAACACTCACTTTCTTCACTACATACATGACTTTTACATAGATATAGGAGTGCGGGTAGGGTAGGGTAGGGTATACCCTGAACCCGTACCTTACCCTACCCGCAAGCGAACTCACACCGCACCCTACCCTACCCGCAGCGGGTAGGGTAGACAACCCTATCCGAACGGGTTGGTCCGGGTTGGGTACCCATGGGTAGGATATAGATTGTCAGCCCTAATATCAAGGTGATCAGTCTCAATATCAAAAGCTTAGTGCTTCAATTATCCCAAAAAGGTACTCACAAACAAGCAAGCTATGCAATATATAGCAGATAACCTAAATAGCATGAAAGAAAAAGACACAGAGTATGCAATGAATCACAATCGGTCCATCCCTCAGGCTCACGAGGACAAACCGTTCTGATACCACTAAATGTAACACCCTAATTACCCTGAGACTTACCTCGCGTCGTAAAGCAAAGGTTAATCAAAGGTTACAACAATTCTAAAACTAGAACATATATATAAAGAAATAATAATTCTAGAAGCACAATGAAGAATTAAGCTAAAAAACAGAGTTTGAAAAGCGCAAAATGTTCACACGAAGCTACAAACTTAAGGCACAAGATATACATACAGATATCAAGACATATATAGATATATAAGAGCAAAATAGTATAAAGATCTAGCCGCATCTCGCAGAGTTTAAGCCGGCTAGTTATATACAAATAATACAGAGTTTTTGAAAGTAAAATAGCTTATACAATATTTCTCTCAAAGTAAGCCTCTAAGGCATAGATAAATACAAAAGTGAGAGATCTACACAAAATAAACCAAAAGACTTCCAAAATATAGCAAAGATATTCCGCTCTGTCACCATCAAGCAACTCACCGAGGTGGGTTGCTTTCGACCTGCATCTGAAAAACAACAACAAAATATGGTATGAGAACCAGAGGTTCTCAGTATGGTAACAGTGCCCAGTGATGTAAGATATAAGACTCCAGGATACCAGAGGCAATCCTAGAACTTCATATCCATCACAAGATTCAAGCTTAAACCATAAGTAAATTTAAAACATTAACTTTAAAACCACAATGAAAAAGGGTAATCTAACTTAATAGAGTTCTAATCTAACAATTCTCCGCTGTCTCACAGCCTTCGCCAGCCTAACCGCCATGCGATCCCATCGCCACCTCCTTCCGAACCTCCTCAATCCCAGCAGAAAACAAAAGTAATTCATACAAGTAAAGCACAAGTAATTATCATATATAGCAAGTAAAGCAAGAAGCAATTAAACATGTTATACAATTAGGCAAATAATGCAAGTCGGAAAAACAAACAAACATATAGAATATGCACATGATGAATGCTTGTCCTAAGTGGCTCGTGATATCACTTGTCGGCCTATAAACGCCAACCCTACACATCCTTCCAGATGTAGCCTTCCTGCCATGCCAGAGATATAGGCTCTGCATACTCATGCAGCAGAGAAATCTGCCACGCTGAGGATATAGCCCCCGTACACTCATGCAGCAGAGAAGGTTATGCAAGCGGGATACCACCCCAGCCCTCACATCTCAACGTAAGCGGGATAAACCAACCGTCCTTACGCCGGCGCCACGACCTCGACAAGCGGGAGACTACCACAACCTTTGCCCGAGGCGCATAGCGACTCAACAGTCTCAACATAAAACAATATATCATAGCTTTCACAAATCATTTTCAATACTCAGTAAGATCATCTTTCCACTCCGAGTCCTAGACTCGTCTTAAACACCATCAATACGTAACTCCACAACTCATCACATTAATCGTCATTATAGTACTCTACCATCTCACTCAACAAATCCATCCTCAGTACTCCAAAAATCTAAGTCTCCGGCTTATAAAATTAATACAGAAATTCAACTATTTAAGTCTCGAACTCATCTTTAGTAGTATTAGGACCTAAGCACTAAATATTATTCTTAAACGGTATGTAAAGAATGTATGGAAAGCTAGAGAACCTTTGAAAACTAAGAAAAATGATATTTCAACAAAACAGGGGTCTCGTGTACGCAAGCCCCTGTCTCGCGTATGCATGCAGTCCAAAAATGGGTGGTCACGTACGCAACCACTTGCTCGCGTACGCGAGTGTCCCAACCTGAATGGATTGCTCGCGTCACGTGTTAAAGTTCACGTACGCAAGGGCCAAAATTCTGATAGTTCACATACGCATGCAATGCCCGCGTATGCGAGATGCCCAACCTGAATGGATTGGCCGCGTCGCGTGCACTTTGCCGCGTATGCAACCCTCACCAGACTTAGAAAATTTCAAATTTGCAGAATTTCAGTTTTAAACCCCAAATTTTAAAGTTCATAACTTCCTCTACAAAAATCCATTTTTCTCAAACTTTATATCAAATTAAAGCCCCTTGAATCATCTTTAATTTAAAATAAATTTCAATCAATTCTAAAAACTGAAACTCAAGTTATGATCTGTCAAAGCTTGGTAAAACAAGGTTTTCACAAAATCAGCAAGGTTCTCAAATTTTCCAAACGCCTTAATCAAAACCATTTCATAAACATTCTATTGCACATCAATTCTTACCATTCATGTCCACAATCACAACCATATGTCTCTCCAATAACCAATTGACTTCCTTCATCAATTGAACCCTATTTCATTCAATTTTTCCAACATAATTCAACAAAATTCTACAAGTTTTGAATCAAGATTCCAATCTTCCTGATCTTACACAATTTAACTCTTCACCAACATAATTCATCATATCTCCTCATATTTCACAAAGTTGACATTATTCATTCCAACATCAACAATTATTATCATAATTCATCAAAATCATCACAAGCATCAATAATCACAATCCACTATCAACCATTCAAACCTATCCTATGGTCCACTAGCTTAAGTGTCTAGAAATATTATATATTACATAGAGAAAACCAAAACCATACATTGGCTGATTTCTAATATTCCAAAAACCAAAGATTGAGTCCAAACCAAGCTTCCAACCAAAATCAAGTAACTAATCCCAATCCAAAAGCTTCCAAATATCCAAGGCAACTCCAATAAGCTCCAATATTCAAACTAACATCATATATTTCATAAAAATCAAAACCTAATACTCACAATATATCAATTTACAAGGGTTCTTGAAAAATCTTACCTTATCCACTGAAATTTGGGATAGAACCCAACAATCCCTCACTAATGGTTAATACCTAAATAACCAAAACACAAAATTTCACTCAAACCAAAACCCAAAATTTCGAATTTTCTTAGGGAAGAAAACTGGGTATAGATTGGTGAAAATCTTACCACAATACCTAACTCGAAGTGACGGGCTCGACAAGAGCTTCGCATAGCCGCTAACAGCACGCGAATCGAAGTATTGTAGCTCGAGTTATGATCACCGGAAGTTGTATGTGAATAGTGACAATGGAGGAAAAGCTCTCACCTCTCTCCTCACTTCAGCTGCTGGTGTGTGTGGTGTTTGATGAAGAATGAGGTTGAAATAAGCTCATTTAAGTGTATTTATATGTTGGGCTTGGGCCCAACTTGGGTCTAGTATAACCCAATAGTATTTTTAACCCGTTTGACCCACCTTGGGCCAAAACCTTTAGAAATAGTGTCCAGTTTTTAATTCTAAAAGTTTTTCTAAGTTTTTCCTACTATTTTTATTAATCTCACACAGTACTAGAAAGACTTAAGCTGGTATTGCTGGCTAAAAGTACCAGTACGCGTTTTTACGCAATTTTCCGCAGAAAATTACATTTTTTCCACTCAGAAAAATTTACTGAATTCAAATCTCACCGCTAAAATTCTAAATTACGACTTCTAATTCCTCGAACCTATTCAGGACAATTAAATTATTATTTTATATTATCTAAACGGTCGATTAAAATTTCGGTTCTTACACGAATCACGTGATATATCTTCTTCGAAGCGTTCTATTACCAACGTTTTCAACCCAAACAAGTCATCAAAGCATCTCGTCTACCATAGTCCTACCGTGTTAATGCTCCCTCGCGCCTTCCACTGTGTCACTCTGATTATCTGCCACTAAGAATCTGACTTACTATACTATCTCGAGCAGAAATTTTCTTTTAAACCAAATACAGTTTTTGTAACATTTTCCAAAACCTTCAAAACAAGTTGAATCTAAACCAGTTCATTGTTAAAATTTTTTCTAAAGACTCAAAAAATCATTTCTTCTTAAATTAATCAGTTTAAATCATGATTTCCTTAAATTCATTAAAATCCTTAAATAATAACTTTTTAATTTGAATCCCTTTTGTTAAGTTAAGCTTCAAACCAAATCCACAAATTAATAAAATCATAGAACTCACTTTTCTTTCAAACCATATCATTTAAACCAAGTGTTTCGACCTAGTTTCAAAACCAAATTTCAAAATCATTCTAAGCTTCAAAACTTTTTCAACAAGATTCAAGGCCAGACCGGTTAGAAATTGAAAATCATAATTAAAAACCGCAAAAGCATTAGTCGGTCCTTTTGATGATACAACACTCATTCTGTAGTTAGGTCAGTCAGCACTTCCTTTGCCACCAGTGTTGAGCCTCACCCATCAACTGATATGCCTCAAAACTCCACGAACTGGTTTCTAGAACATGTTGAGCTTCTAACGCATAGGTTAGGTTAGCCATCCTCACTACCTCTCCGTTAACGTGATGACCTTATCTGTGAGTTGTCATTCGGGTTTCCTTTCCACACCAAACAATCGATATCAAGGTAATCAGTCTCAATATCTCAAGCTCAGTGCTTCAATTATCCCCAAAGGCACTCACAAACAAGTATGCTATGCATATCAAGCAGATAACCTAAATAGCATAAAAGAAAAAGACAACCCAAAGTATGCAATGAAGCACAATAGTTCCATCCTTCAGGCTCACAAGGACAAACCGCTCTGATACCATAAATATAACACCCCGTTATCCTAAGCCTTACCTCCAGCCGTAAAGCGAAGGATAACAAGACGTCACGACAGTTCTAAAGCTTATAATTTATAATATATGTCTAAGAATTTATATAATTAGAAGCCCGATGAAAGAATAAAACTCAAAGTTGCATCAAGTGGAATTACAAAACGCGAAGCGTTCATAGACGATAACTAAATATGTAGGCACAAACAGAATAAGACATAATAACTATAAAACCTTGTAGATAGCTTCAGGATACACAGCCTGCGGAGTTTAGGCCGGCTAGTCTAATTGAATATAACAGAGTTTTGAAGTTTAAAATAGCAACAACCTATCTCTCAAAGTTTTCAAAAATAAAGCCTATAAGGCAATAAGGTTATATAAATACAAAGGATGAGAGAAAATACGACAACAAATAATCAAAATACAGAGACAACAAAAGATCCTTCGCTCTGTCACCATCCGCAAACTCACCGACGTGGGTTGCGACCTACATCTGAAAAACAACAACAACATATGGTATGAGAATCGGAGGTTCTCAGTATGGTAACAGTGCCCAATATGTAAGATGTAAGGTTCTGGAACGCCGAAGGCAATCCAAGAACTTCACACCAAACAGATATTCAAGCTTAACAATAAATAACCTAAACCATAAACATTAAACAGGGTTATCTAAACTTAAGGGATTTCTAACTAAAACTAGTCACTGTTGTCCCACAGCCTTCACTAACCTACCCTCCGTACGATCCCATCGCCACCGCCTACCTAGCCTCCTCAGTACCAGACAATCACAGATAATGCAAGCAAGTAATACACAAGTAATATTCATGTATAGCAAGTAATTCAAGAAGCAATTTGGCATATTATACATTTAGGCAAACTACAAGTAATCAAAGCAACCAAGCACATAAGAGATGCATATGATAAATACATGTCCTATTGGCTGTGATATCACATGTCGGTTATAGTGCCAAACCCGACACAAAATCCGGTCGGTAACTTCCGGATTAGTCTCTCTGTTGCGCATACTCAGGAAGAATAATTCCGAAGAATGAGTGCCCTACCACCTTCTCCTTTCAAAGGGAAACGTTCCAAGGGACAGTGCCCTACCACCTTCCTCTGGATGCCGCATGATTTCGTGGGTTAGTGCCCTACCACCTTGCAACCAGAGAGAAAATGTATACTCAAGAGGAATAATTTCGAGGGATGAGCGCCCTACCACCTTCTCCATGAGTGAGAAATATGAGTGGGAAGCCCAGCTTCAACCCTCACATCCGAACGTAGGCGGGAGACTGCCACAGCCCCTACAACGGAGAACAAAGCATATCACAATCACATAATCCATCTCGGAGGCCACTGCTCATAGCATACTTTCGTTCATACCCATTCCATTAACCATAATCATTCATTTCCAAGTCTTGAACTCATTATCCATCCTCAATATCACAAGTTCATCATCAATATAGTACACCGTCAAATACCCAACTAGTCCATCCCCCTATACACCAAAAACCTAAGTCTTCATCTTCTAACTTATTACCAGAAAATATCTAGTTAAACTAACTTATGGTACTTTCTATGTTTCAAAGCCTAAAAATAAGCTAAGGGATCTTAAACAAGCATTATGGGAGTTTACAAGCTTGCCGGGAAGGTAAAACGGTTAAAAACAAGGTTTTCATTGAAAAACAGGACAGTGTACGTACGCATAGGGTTGTGCGTACGCATGCCCATAAGAGTTTTCCCAGTTTGTGCGTACGCATGATGTTGTGCGTACGCACAACTTGCAAAATTTGCAGGGTGTGTGTGCGCACCAGAGTGCGCTAGCGCTCCCAACAGTAGGCATATCCCTATGTGTGTGCATGCGCACCAGAATGTGCGTATGCACATTTTTCGAAAATCAAAGGGTGTGCGTGCGCACAAGGGTGTGAGTACGCACAAGTCAAAGCATAGCCCCTGTTCAGAGCACGCGCACAACAGTGGGCGTGCGCACATAAATCAGAAATCACAAATTCTGCAACATCACAGAATTCAGATTTTTGACACAAACTTCCAACGATCATATCTTTCTCTACAAAATCTATACCATTTTAAAACTCTTTGAATTATCTTTAATTTGATATAAAATTCATTAAATTTCAAAAACTGTAGTTCAAGATATGATCCGTCAAAGTTCACCAAAAACTGGTTTTTACCAAAAGTTCACTGGTTGTCAAACCTTCAAAATTCACAACCAAACCAATTAAAAGCCTATTCAATTCACCATAAAACACAACCAAATACTATACGTTACCTTTCCATCACAATTCAACCAACTCAACACCTATATCAATCAATTCATCCACCATAAACCCAACAATTCCACACTTTCCACATCAAGATTCTAATATCAACCATTTTAACATAATCTCACTACTCATAAGCATCACTTATCCTATCTCAACATCAACAAACACCATAATTCATTATCAACCCACACAATCATTCTATTCCATCCAACTTCATAATTCAACATCATCATTCACCATACTCATCACAATCATCAAAATCATCATACATCACATTTATCAACAATCAAATTCAATCCTATCCTATGGTCTACTAGCCTACGTGTCCAGAAACATTACATATTACATAAAGACAATCAAAACCATACATTGGCCGATCTCTAATATGCATAACACATCAAAACTTGGATCCCACAAGCTTCCAAAAAGCCAAGGCAACTCCAACAAGCACTAAAACTCAAACTAACATCATATATATGTCAAAATCAAAACTTAAGGTTCACAAAAATAACTAAATACAAGGGTCTAGTGAGATTTTACCTTACTCAACGAGATTAGGAGCAAAACCCAACAATACTCCAATGTAAGATCACCCCTAAACAAACAAAATCAAAAAATCTACTCAAAAACCAAACCCAAAAATACAGAAATGTTAGGGCAAAAAACTGGAACTCAAGTATTGAGTTCTTACCAAAAAAACTTTGTTATAAAAGAAGAGCTCGATGAGAGCTTTGCGTGGCCATAAACGGCTCGTTAATCGGAGCTCCGAATCAAAAGTTATGGAACTTTGAAGGAGGAAGTAAATAGTGCCATTTGGGCCTTAGTCCCGGTTTGGACTCGATCCAACCCGTTAGCGTAAGTGGGCTAAAACCTTTAGGATTAGCGCCCGGTTTTACATTCTAAATTATTTTTGTCCTTTCAAAACAATAAATTAAATTTCTAAAATCTTATTTTCCAAAAATACGCGGTATCGGACAGACTAGAGTCGGTACTGCCGACTTAAGCACCAATACGCATTTTTACAAAAATCTTTCGCAAAAGATACATTTTCCAACTCAAAAAAACTCATTGAAATTAAATTTCACCTTTATATTTTAGAAAGAATAATTTTATATTTTCGAACCCATTTCGGATAATTAAATTATTATTTTATTAAAACGATTTTACGTAAAAATTCTGGTTCTTACATCTTTCCATCCTAATTAAAAATTTTGTCCCCGAAATTCGAATTGTTTTGTTACTCATAACAATATGATGTTTCTCTATCTCCAACTCGATTCATAAATTATTTATAGATTTTGTTAACATGTGTCTTAAAGATATATTTTTAAAATATTATAAAAAATATTTTAGTAAAAGTTCTAGAAAAGATAAAATTTTTGTACTTTTAATACATTGATACATAAAAAAATTTAAAAATTTTCTATTATTTTATTCTTAAAATATGTTCTTCAGACAAAAAATAACTAAATCTATTATTTTTTTTTAGTCAAAGTTATTTATTTATTTAATGCATTTTTTTCACAAAATTTAAGAAACGAGTAAAATATTATTTTTGTCTCTAATATTTGTGGTAAATTTTAAAGTTGTTCTTAAAGTTTAAATCGCCCTATTTAAATCCCTAACGTTTCAAAATTGTCTCAATGTCGTCTTGCCATTAGTAATCTATTAATAGAATTGGCGATAGGACAACAATGAGACGATTTTGAAATGTTAAGAACTTAAATAAGATAAAAATATTAGAGACAAAAATCATACATTACTCTTAAAAAAATTACCAAATCAAGTAAAATGATAGTGAGTTTTAACGGAATGAATTGCCTAATCAAATAATAAAAAAAATTAATTTATTTAGAATGAAAGTAACGTGATTAACTATAACTTAGATGTGATTAAAAAATAATTGAATACTATGTACAGTAAAAAATTGATATTATTAAAAGATAAAATTAAAATTTATTTTTATATATTGTTTTTGTCCCAACGTTTTCATCCTATTTAAGTCTCTAGCATTTTAAAATCGTCTCAATTTTGTCCCGCCATCAATTCGGTTAATGGATTTTTGTCAGCACCCAATTTTAAAATGTTAAGAACTTAAATAGAATGATAGAAACGTTAGGGACAATTTTATAACTTACTGTAAAGATAAAACCGATATTTTACTCTTACTGTTTAATAGACCAACGTGATCATCTAGTGAAAAAAAAGGGGGATTTGCGCCGTCAGGCCCAAAAAACCCCATTGAAAAACCCAAGTGCTGATCCATTACTTCAACGACTCGGCAGCTGAGACGTGAAACGGTTTGGAGAAACATGAAGGCGGAGAAGGGAGTTGAATCGGTGCTGCAGCATCAGCTAAGCCAACAAGAATCAGAAGCCTTATCGCGACTCCAATCTCTTCCTTCAATAAGCCCCGGCGATAGCAGCACCTTCTACGAACACTTCATCCTCCGAGGCATCCGCGTTGACCGAGTCCAACCCGGTCTCGTTTCTTGCTCCTTCAAAGTCCCCCCTCGCCTCACTGTAACTGACTTCCACACCCTTAATCATCACCTTTCTTCTTCTTGTTGTTATTATTACTTTCTTTCTTGTTTGATCGTACTTTTTTTATTTAAAAAAAAGGTGAAGTACTCACCGTTTGGGGAATCTTATTTTGGTTCGTAACATTTCAATGGTTTTATTTTATTCTAAAATGTTTAAAATGAAATTTATCCTACCGGCAAATTCTTTACTAACAATTAACAGGATCGATGTACTGTTAATAAATTTTTTATTAAAGTTAGTTTGCTCAACCCTTTTTCTTCATTTACCTTTTTAACAAACCCAAATAATATTTTTTTACTTTTTTTTAATTCTCTCTTTTATACTATTAGTTCTTCAAGAGGAGTTTGAGGAACTAGAAGAATGGAATAGAAAAATAGTTTGAACTTATTGAAAAGGTGAAGATGGGAGAGGGAAATTAAGTAATTGTAGTTTTAACAAAAACATTATTGATAGTATATCAATTTCGTTAAGTGTTAGTGAAGGATTTGATGGTGGGATAATATTAATGCCATTAAATATTTTAGAATAAAAATAGGATGATTAAAATTTTAGAGACCAAAGTAGGATTCACTTTAAATGTTAGAGACTAAAATAATACTTTACCCTTTAGAAGATTTGTAATGTTGCTCAAGCCCTATCTTAATCTTTTATTAGTTTTTATGAAGTGAGTCTTTTTATAATTTGGATTTTAAAGTATATTGTTACTTGATAATCATTAATAGTGTTCAATGCTTAGTGCCTATGCAATAATCACACATGAAGACTACCTGATTGTGCATTCTACCGGAAGATTAGAGTTAGAATTTATGAGTATCGGAAATTGTTGATGCTATCTATCTTCACCTTTTCTTAAGAACAAATATGAAAAATGGTATGGATCATTCTTTGAAATGATGCCTGGACACTTTTTTAAACAGATAATTTGAATACCTTTTTTTACCTTTTTGGTTTTTTCAAAATACTACATCCACAACAAAATTCAGCCTAATTTGTTATAAATACATGTGTTGTTTTACTCATTTTCAATGTATATTTTATATTCTTACATGTATTTTACAATTGGCCAATTTGGTGGCTGATTTTTTTGTGGACAAGTGGTATGTTGTTTTGCCGATACTTGAGTATTTTGTGATCTGTATGGATTGCTTCTGTTACAGGATGAGTCAGGTAAGTTGTGTAACGGCGCAATCGCGAATCTTGTTGATGAGGTGGGAGGAGCTGTGGTACATGTTGAGGGTCTCCCCATGAATGTTTCAGTAGACATGTCCATTTCTTTTCTTTCAACTGCTCGAGTTGATGTAAGTCTATAGCATCCTCTGTATTTATATGCCTTTGATCAAATTTTGTGTAGCTCTTTGTTATGTTAATTTGCCGGTGTTGATATTGAAAGCGGAAGGAGATGGAGATTGAATTATATCTATCAAACCTTGCATTCTAGATGCATAATTAATTTTGCCCGCATTGTAAGGTGAAAATTGAGAATTAAAAGTTACTATGCAAAGCGAGGTGCTCGGAATATTATGGTGAGATATGATTGGATTTAAAAGTTTGGTATAAACTAGGAAATTGTTGATTCCATCTAATGGGATAAGGCTTTTTTGTTGTTGGTTTAAACAATGGAATTATGTAACTGAATTCTATTTGGTTTCAAGTCTATGCAATTAGTTAATTCCAAATCAAGGAAATCGATTCCAATTTTCAGTGAATTCAGTTCCATGGGTTCCCAAACTCTTTTGGATCAAACAGTGCATCTCATATGTGGGAGAGAATTATGAAGGTCCATGAGTTCCTACGTCCTACTATATTGTTATTAAGACTTATAACTTATAGCCTGCATTATAATGTTTGTATTGATTTGCTATTGGACGTTCTGTGCAATTTGTTAGGGTTTATACAATCATACCTAGTACCTCAATTATTTGTTGCTGTGTATTGGTACCTGCTAATTGCTATAGAACAAGTTCATATTAAAAGTTTTTAGCTTAGCCTTTATGCTTTTAACTTACAACCAGATTTTTTTTTACGCCACAAACTTTTACGCTTCTTGTTGTCTCTAGTTTTGCTGTGAACATCTATGTGAATTCTTGCAATGAATCCTTTCATTTTCAGGGTGTAAGATATGCTTAAAACTGTTTTTGCATACAATATAAATGCTGTTTGATTACCTCTAATAGATATCACTTATTGCAGGATGAGCTAGAGATTACTTCGAAGCTGTTGGGAAGGAAAGGAGGTTATTCCGGAACGATCGTTCTCCTGAAAAATAAAGCAACTGGAGAGTTGATAGCAGAAGGTCGACATTCTCTATTTGGTAGGCATAACAGCAAAATGTAATTCTGATATGGTGTATGTTGTATCAAGGTTTTCTTTATGTGAACCTTTTGGGCATGTGTTGCTATTTATATAAGTTGTGATATGTTGAATAATTAGTTTTACATGTTGTATATTAAAAAAGTAAAAAGAAGGAATTTCCCTCATAATTCTACCCTATTGCTGCATGATCTGTTTATAGAAAGTTTTACATGAGTGATGATAGATGAGAATATTGACATATTGTGCAGAAGAATAAGAAGCTCCACTTGGTTGGGGAATATATTATCTTGTAAAAGTTTCACATGACGGGGTTATGTGTAGATTTTTACCATTGATCTTGAAGGTACTGTGAGTGGTTTGATCAATGGTAAACTTCTACATGTGATATGAAATTTTTATATGAAAGTATCTATTTCCCTCCCCGAGTTTAAACATGAAAATTCGGGTCGGATGGATTTTCAACACGTCGTGTAAGAACTTTATGCTTCGGTTCGAAGTAAAAATAAAGATAAAAAATTTGTATGAATAAGTTTGATCTCTAAAATTACATAGAAAATTCATCCATAAGAAAACTATCCTATTATCTTCAACCAAAATTTTTGGTTTGTTCGTTATGAATTGGTAAAATTAAACAATCAATTTTAATTTTTCCCACATTGCTAGTTCGTGTAAAATTGTAAAATTTAGTTTTAAACATCAAAGATAATAATTAACTTAAATAAGTTTTTGGTCTTTATAAAATATTTTAATTTTGATTTTTATAAATTTTTCTTTTGATTTTGATCCAGAAAACTTTAAAGAAAATTTTATAGAGATCAAATAAAAAAGAAGTATTTTATAGGAATAAAAATTTAATTATGTCAAGATAAATTTTGCATGATTAAGATGAAATATTGATAGCTTGTGAAAAAGAAATGTTATTAAAAATTTGCGTTTATAGAAAAGAATTTTATTGATGAAATGTTATGTTGTGATTAGGTAAAAAATCCCAGTAATTTTAGAGGGCATGTTTACCATGACAAATATAGTAAATAGTTGTTGATAAATATTTGTCTTAACCTATCATTCTATGAATTAATATTTAAAATGGCTTTTAAAATTTGGTTCTTGCCTCAATCTGACTCTCAAAATTTTAATCGACTCAAATTAAAT
Source organism: Arachis ipaensis (assembly GCF_000816755.2). Taxonomy (NCBI): domain Eukaryota; kingdom Viridiplantae; phylum Streptophyta; class Magnoliopsida; order Fabales; family Fabaceae; genus Arachis; species Arachis ipaensis. The sequence continues at coordinate 28,801,248 of NC_029791.2, read as the reverse complement.
CTTCAAATTTTAAAAGTCTACTCACCTTAGCCCTTCTACTTATTTCTATTAACGGCATGCCTAAATGTTACGTGATACACTGGCAATTACTAAACAATGTCGTTTTAGTGTTGATGCTTAATCCTCCTTAAAACGACGCCGTTTGAGACAATAAAGAATTAAAACACAAATCCACCTCAGTTTTGATAATCAAAACACTGAAACAGGGAGACTCTTTTTCATTCTCTCGCATGCACGGTGATAAAGAAGATCAATGCCACTACTGTAGGTCTTCAATGAAGTTTGATTTAGTTGTTCTCTCAAATTATTTTTTTGCATGATTCATGACTCTTATGCTTTTCCTTTGTAATTTATGAGGGAGTGACTAAATTGAGCTTCATTGAAGACCTACAGTAGCGGCATTGATCTTTCTCACCACTGTGCATGCGAGAAAATGAAGAAGAAGAAGAAGAGTCTCCCTGTTTCAGTGTTTTGATTATCAAAACTAAGGTGAATTTGTGTTTTAACACCTTGTTGTCTCCAACGGCGTCGTTTTAGGGGGAATTAGGCACCAACACTAAAACGACGTCATTTAGTAACTGCAAGCGTGTCACTTAACATTCCAACTAGGCACGCCGTTAATGGAGATAAGTGGAAGAGCTAACGTGAGTAGACTTTTGAAATTTGGAGGTTCAATTTGAGTCAATTGAAATTTCAAAAGCTAAATTGAGGCTGGGCCAAATTTTAAGGGCCATTTTGAGTATTAACTCATCATTCTGCTATTAAAAAAACAAAAATACTAGACCGCTAAACTTTTTTGTAACCAAGTCCATTCAAGTTAAATTTATGTACGTGCATTTACGTTTTAGCTTTTATTCTCGTTCTACTTCTTTTTTCTCCTCCTCTTTATCGTTCCTCTTTCTTCTCCACCATCTTTTTTCATTTAATTTCTTTTTCTTTTTTTTTTCTCATCATCATCATCTTCTTCTTAATTATTTCAATATCACATAATTAATTTAACGATAACAAAAGTAACCAGTGTTCTGAGAACCGGACCGGACCGGCCGGTTCGAATGAGTTAACTGAAAATCGGCCCTCTTACCGGTCCGGTTGATGGCAAAAATCGATCTACAAAAAATCGGTCAAAAAATTGGTCAAACCGGTAGTTAACTGGTGAACCGGGTGAACTAGTCTGGTTTTCTGGAGTACCGGTTTGCTATTTCTAATCAAAACTGCACTGTTTTGATTAATAAAAATTGGGAAAAACTGAAAAGAAAGTCTAAACGGGCAGAGAGACACCCCCCCTCTTTCACTTCTCTTTCTCTCACCAAAATCCAACCCTAAAGCCAAAACCTTGCTAACACACACCAAATCGCGCTGAAGGAGAAGGCGGCGAGAGGCAGAAGACGACGATAGAGCTCACGTAGTGGGGGACAGAGGAACTCGCAGCTTCAATCTTTGGGAGAGAAAGCGCATGCACCGTTGGAGATGAGGGAGACGATCACGACGGAACAGAAAGGACGGCGGAGTCTAGAGAAGAACTGGACGCTGGTGGCTTCTGCAAAACGGGACGGTGTTGGCCTTCTGGGAGTGTGGCGGACTGGAGGTGGCGACTGGACAGTGAAGAAGAAGCGAGACGAAAGGTTCGAATTGGTGGCGCTCAGTCGCGGAAAAAATTTGATAAACGGCAGTGAACGATCGCCTCGATCACTGTCGAGTGACCAAATTGATTTGGGGATTAGGGTTTCTCTGTCCATCGTTGCCTCTCCGTTTTTCGTTGCTTGCTTCTTCGACGTCGTCAATGGTAAGCTCCTCCAGTGCTTCTTCAGTTTGATTTCTGGGAGTTGATTGCTGTTTTTCTGGATATGTTGATCGCGAATCGTTGTTTTTCTGGGTTATATGCTTGTTATGTGACTTAAGTTTTTTCATTGTTCATTGTTATTGTGAAGAAAGCTGGATTGTTGGTATTTGTTTTGACTTTTGGACTATTATTGTTGATTATATATAATGTTCTGAGTTATTTTTGTGTTATTGTTATGATTTTTGGACTATTATTGTTCTGACTTCTGGTATTTGTTCTGATTTTGAATTAATTTATTAGTTATTGACTTGTTGCTGAGTAAAATTATTCAGGAATTTTTTATTTTGAAGATAGAATAATGAGATAGTGATCACCAAGTTAAAAATTTTAATATATTTATTTTAATATTTAATTAAATCGGTTCAATCACGGTTTAACCACGGTTAACCATTAAACCGTTGAACCAATATTTTTACCGGTTTATTGACCGGTCCAGTTCTCAGAACCTTGAAAGTAACATATAAATTTTAGGTTAATGACACAAGAAATCTTTGAAAATGATATTGGAATTTTTTATAAATCACACAAGAAATTTTTGAAGAACCACATATCCAAAATCTTAACTCACTCAACTAACAAAATACATTCAAATGTGTTTTGAAACAAAAAAATCAATAATCTATACGAATGACACATGAAAGACTAGACATCTTATATATGAATTCAATATCACTCAATTAGTTCAATAATAAAAAAAATTTCGTTTAAAAAAATTGTTACGCTTAAGAAATTTCAATGTCAAAATTAAGAAACTTTGTGTGTCACAATTAAATAATTTGTTGCTATTTTTTAATAAATTCTACAGAATTCAAAACTCCCCTTCCCCTTCCCCTTTCTCTAGTCATCGTCTTTTTCTTATTATTTCACATTCTCATAATTTTTTTTATGTCACCATCTTAACAAGAACTTGTGTCACGGTTAAAAAATTTCGGTGCTATTTCTAATAAATTTTACACAATTCAAAACTCCATTTTTTCTTCTTCTTTCACATTCTCATAATTTTTCTTATTTCACCTTCTTAACAAGAACTTGTGTCACAGTTAAGAAATTTTGGTGCAAAACTAAAACCTTCTTGTGTCACATTTAAAAAATTTTGGTACTATTTTAACATAAAGTCTGCACAATTCAAAAACCCTTCATCCTCCTCTTCTTCTTCTTCTTTCTTTTTCATCAGTTCCTTTTTGTTTCACCTATTCATAATTCTTTTTTAAAATTATAATTTTTAGTATTGTTTAATTTATATGGTAGAACTCAATAATTGAAAAATATTAAGATTCAACAAGTGATCCTACAAATCGATTTTTCAATTATTGAGTTCTACTATATAAATTAAACAATAATAAAAATTATAATTTTAAAAAATTTAAAAGATTTAAATTTTAAAATAACTACTATATTATTTAGTGAAATTTAAAATATTAAATTTTAAATATATAATCAGAAATAATTTGATAAACTCGTTTAAATAAAAAAATTTCACTATAAAAAATTATAATTTAAAAATATAAAATTTTAAAATACAAATGACAAAATAACTTTATAATAATTTAATTATTTTTATTATTTTATGTAAAAAAATTTTGTTTATTAAAGTCTAAAAAATAATATTAAAATTATTACTATAAAAAAATATTTTAAATTTAATATTATGAAAAAAAATAAAAAAATTATATAAGGACTAATTTGATTAATTTTTAAAATTTTAGAGATGAAAATAACTTATGTCTGGACTTTTAGGGATTATTTTGATCATAAATAATTTTTTTACATGTCAAATGACACTGGCGTGCTAGGTCTCACTGACCTGATACGTCAACCAATCATCTTGTGATACATGACATTAACCTATCACGTCATTATGTCACGTGGCACTTAACGTGACATGTCATCATCTAACTAACAGAATGACCAATTTGACTTATGTTTTATCTTTCAAGGAGTAATGACTAAAAATTATTTGAGGACTAATTTAAAGAATGAGTAATCTTTCAGGGACGAATTTGACTATTAACTTTATTTAAAATAGTTGATATGGCACAATAAAAATAACTATATAATATAAATTCATTTTGTAATAATTTAATATCAATTTTTATATAATAAAATAAATAGATAGATTGATTAATTTTTTTATAAAAAATATATATTATAACTTTAAAAAATATATTTTTTATTTTTAATAGTTTTATCTTTATTTTTAAAAGAGTAAACTACCATTTCTACTCACGAAAGTTAAAAACGCTGATATATCTACTCATAGAAAAAGGAAACTATTATTTGTACCCATGAAACATGAACTTTTGCTAACAAAACTATCCAAATCCAAAAAATTTATTTGAAATTCTCAAATTACCCTCTAATATAACCTATCTCTAATTTCTCCTGTTACTCTACACCACCACTTTTTTAATCCCAAACCAGCTACCACCACCCAAACTCTTCCTCACCACCACCCTAAACTCCAACTACCACCATCACTTAAAATGTCTCCCGTGCCTCCTGGTGCGGAATTTATAACCCACAAACTAACCGGCAAGTGCACCAGGTCGTACCAAGTAATACCTCGGGAGAATTAATGGATCAACCAACAATAGTCAATTGATTATTCTAGTCAGACAATCAAAATTCAGAGTTTCAATAGCAAATAACATAAAAACAGAAAATTAAATAAGGGTAAACTAAAATTGGTTAAGAAAATAATATGATAAAATTAGTTAAGGTGTCAGAGATATTCAAATTTCCGGATTAGTATTTCTTACCAACTATTTTAATCATGCAAGATTCATTCCATGGTTCACCATAAGTAACTAAACCCTAATTCTTAGACCTTTTTAGTCTCCTCTAACCTTCATCAACGGCCAATTTCTTGGTCACTTGATTCTGATTAGAGGGTTAAGTTCAAAACTAGTTCATAACCACAGGAACCCTAATTACCCAGAGCTAACAGGATTTTATGTCACATATCCCAATTAGTCCATGTAATTAGCAATTCAGGAGGAATTTGCTTTCAAGCTGTTGTTCAAGTGAAACTCTCTAGAGAACCACAATTGAGCATGTTGTTCAAGCGAGACGATCCTCTAGAGATAACTCTCCCGAGATTCACAAGAACTCATGTAGAATAAGGGTCATACTTCCGTTCCACCCAGATTCATAAGATGAAGAATGAAAACAATCATTAGAACTGAATCAAAACATTAATTAAAATAGAAAAAGTAATAATATCAATCCATAGAAATAAACAGAGCCCCTAACCTTAACAATGGATGTTTAGTTGCTCATGAAGAAAACAAACCCTAACAGAGAAAAAGTATAAAAGTGCATAATGAAAATTCAGAGAGAGCCTAGGTCAAGATCTCTTCTCCTTTTATATCTAATCTTAATTAATGTAAAATATATTTTCTAAAACTAAATAATATCTTTTTCTATTTGTAAATAAAATAAATTTTTAATAAAAAATAAATAAAATCTTCGTGCAGCGCCACCATACCCGAATGAATTGGAGTGCAAGTTCTTCATCCGGTGCCTAACTTGGGTCCCAAGTTAGGCGCCAATATGGCCGTATAGAATGGAAAAGAAGGGTATACTATTATATATCGTTGGAAAGCTTTGAAAGTTAACTTTTCAATGCCACTAGAACTGCGTCAATTGGACCTCTGTAGCTCAAGTTATTCTTATTGGAGTGCAAAGAGGTTAGGGTTGACAGCATCCACGAATTCTCTTTGCACTTGTCTTCAATTCTTAGTTCCTCCTTATGCTTTTACTTCTCTTTTCTTCAAATTTTCCTACAAGAATCATGAAATAAAAAGGATCAAAGCAATATCCAATTTAAGCACCAAAACTCTCCATAATTAATCATTATGCGTTTATTTTGTATATGAAAAAGCATAGAAAAGCACAACATGATGCGCACACATCACAACACCAAACTTAAACTTTGCTTGTTCTCAAGCAAACAAAGAATCATGCAATATAAATTGACAATCCAAGGTGAGAAGAATAGCAATTTTAATGTTCATGGTTGGCTAGTTTACTATGCATGCAACACTCACAAAAGAATTTCAAATGATTGATGATTTTATCTTGCTCACTTTATGAAATCTTTTCTTATATTCTTTCCTTGAAACAAGCTTTTCATTCATTTCTTTTTTTTAGCTTCTTGGGTGCTTTGCACCATTTGTTTTTATAGCTTCGACTCTAAATGCTTTGTTTTCAAGTATTACCACCTGATATATAAGCACCACAAGCATATAACTAGAGAACTCTTTAAGCTTTGCTTTTGTTTCTTTTCTTTACTCTCTAATCATTGATACTCAGATCCTTGAGCTTTGAGGAGGTGCTTTGCACTTGAGTCTAGCCTTGACTCTAAGTGTTTTGTTTTCAAACTTTTTTCTTGATACATAAATACCACAAGTACTTGACTAATGAGTTGTCATTGGTACTCAGAGCCTTCAGCTTTCTCATTTTTCCCTTTCTCTTCTTTTTTTTTCTTTACTTGATCATTAATTGACAAGCTTTTTTAAGGTTTTCAAAATTTTAAAGATTTTATAAAGTGTTCTAGATAAAAATTTCAATCAAACAAAATTCAAATGTGTTTTGAGCAAAAATAGTCATGCTAGCCTTCCAATACTCATATACTCATACTAGCTTCTTCTTTAATTACCCTGTTTGTTGATAATCATGATGCTTAATTGCTTTGACTCACAAATTTTAAGATGATAATCATAATATAAACGCAATATGTTACAATTCAAAATTATATTATGCTTATCTAAAAGGAAAAATACACTTGCATATAATTAAAAAGGAAGGAAACAACCTTAGCTCTCTCTGTCTTTCTCTTCATCATCTTCTTCTTTATCCCCTTTTAAGCTATGTAGAGCATAACTTCCAACACCAAACTTAGAATGGTTGCTTGTCCTCAAGTAACAAAGAAAGAGAAATAATAGTGATGGAAATAAGAGTAAATAGGACTAGCAAATAAAAGAAAATCAAGCAATGCAGAGGCCTTATTCAAAATAAATTAATCAAATTAAAACAAAACTCAAGGAAAACTGAAATAGTATAAAATAGCTAGATTGCTAATGTGTTGCATGGTGATTGTGGCAACACCAAACTTGCTGTGAGGACACCAAATTTAGTGTGATACAATCTATGTGAAACTAGGCCGAGTACCCAATGGGATGCAAATTTGGTGTAGCACACCAAACTTAATCCATGAACACATAAACAATCTTAAGCAAAAAAAAAAAAAACAAAGAGAGAATGAAAAGAAAATACCAAACGTTGGGTTGCCTCCTAACAAGCGCTTCTTTAACGTCACTAGCTTGACAGTTGTTCTTGTATTTTCTTCATCTTCTTCCAAATGGTTAAAAGAAATGACTCCAGGGGAGGAGAGGAGAAAATTAGTTCCCCCTGATATAAATTCCTCCTAACAAGCTTTCTTTTATTATTATTAGCTTGATTCACCTTGCTTGTTGGGGTAGGAGTTGGATTGCTTTTTGCTAACCTTCTCTTTTTCATGGATGTTGTCTTTTGTTTCTTGGTCACAATCCCCTTTTCAGTGCTTTTCTTGGTTGCCTTCACTTCTTTGATTTCAAAATTTGGGTATTGTGTGATGGTTGGAGTATACCCTTCATCAAGAAATTCTTGAATAAGTGGTTCAATAAACTTACCCTCTATGCCATTCTCTGCTTTATTGGAGTGTAGATTCCCATAATTGTTTTCATCCCTTACAACCTCCTTTGTTTGTGCATCTTCCTTCTTTTTTTGTGTATCTTTCTCTTCTTCCATGTGTGAGGGTGGAGAGTTCTCTAATTCACTGGAGTATGAACTCCTTTGATTGATTTTCTCACTTTCTTCCATAGGAGCTTGCATTGTATCTCTTGGGAAGGAATTTGCTTGTTCCTCTTCCTGGGGATTGATAATCAACTCCACATATTTCTCTATATTTTTGAAACTCAACCTTATATCATCTATGCATTCTTTCATGATAAGCTCAAGAGCTGATGATTTTTGATATGAATAAGGAGATGGTGGCTCTTGATATGAATAAAAAGGAGATGATGGTTCTTGATAAGAGTAAAAAGAGGATGGTTCTTGGTATGAATAGAGAGATGGTGGCTCTTGATATGAATAGAAAGATGATATTCTTGATATGGATAGAGAGGTGGTGGTTCTTGGTATGAATATGGAGATGGTGGTTCTTGATAGTTGGAACATGGAGCACTGTAGTTTCTTTGGTCTTGACTTTTCCAACCAAAATTCGAGTAGTTTCTTCATCCACAGTAATATGAATCACTCCTTGGGTGTGAGTAGTAAATTATGTGATCTTTCTCCATTATTTTCCTTAGCACAAAACACCAAATAGAATTAAATGCACCATGTGGTAAACAGAAAAGTTAAGTAAAAAGAACAAAAAGAGATATTAAGTTCTTTTTCTTTTTTTTTAAAAAAATCGCTTTTTTTATGTAAAAAAAATTTCGAAAAAGAAAAAAATATAATGTAAAAATAAAATAAGAAAATTAAACAAAGAAAAAGTCTAATCTAGGTAATCAATCAACTGGTAGTTGTTAATCACAATTAATCCCCAACAACGGTGCCAAAAAGTTGGTGCAGAATTTATAACCCACAAACTAACCGGCAAGTGCACTGAGTCGTACCAAGTAATACCTCAGGTCAGTGAGGGTCGATCCCGCGAGGATTAATGGATCAAGAAACAATAGTCAATTGATTATTCTAGTCAGACAATAAAAATTCAGGGTTTCAATAGCAAATAACATAAAAATAGAAAATTAAATAAGAGCAAACTAAAATTGGTTAAGAAAATAATATGATAAAAATAGTTAAGGTGTCAGAGATATTCAAATTTTCGGATTAGTATTTCTTACTAACAATTTTAATCATGCAAAATTCATTCCATGGTTCACCATAAGTGACTAAACCCTAATTCCTTAGACCTTTTTAGTCTCCTCTAACCTTCATCAACCGCCAATTCCTTGGTCACTTGATTCCGATTAGAGGGTTAAGTTCAAAACTGGTTCATAACCACAGGAACCCTAATTACCCAGAGCTAACAGAATTTTATGTCACATGTCCCAATTAGTCCATGTAATTAGCAATTCAGGAGGAATTTGCTTTCAATCTATTGTTCAAGTGAAACTCTCTAGAGAACCACAATCGAGCCTGTTGTTCAAGCGAGACGATCCTCTAGAGATAACTCTCCCGAGATTAACAAGAACTCATGTAGAATAAGGGTCAGACTTCCGTTCCACCCAGATTCATAAGATGAAAAATGAAAACAATCCTTAGAACTGAATTAAAACATTAATTAAAATAGAAAAAGTAATAATTTCAATCCATAGAAATAAACAGAGCTCCTAACTGTAACAATGGAGGTTTAGTTGCTCATGGAGAAAACAAATCCTAACAGAGATAAAGTGTAAAAGTGCAGAATGAAAATTCGGAGAGAGCCTAGGTCAAGATCTCTTCTCCTTTTATATTTAATCCTAATTAATGTAAAATATATTTTCTAAAACTAAATAATATCTTTTCCTATTTGTAAATAAAATAAAGTTTTAATAAAAAATAAATAAAATCTTCGCACGGGACCACTGCAGACTCCAAAGCCGGCGCCTAACTTGGGAAAAGCCAAGTTAGGCGCCACCATACCTGAATGAATTGGAGTGCAAGTTCTTCATCCGGCGCCTAACTTGGGTAATCCCAAGTTAGGCGCCAATGTGGCCGTACAGAATGGAGAAGAAGGGTAAACTATTATATATCGTTGGAAAGCTCTGGAAGTTAGCTTTCTAATGCTACTAGAACCGCGTCAATTGGACCTCTGTAGCTCAAGTTATTTTTGTTGGAGGGCAAAGAAGTCAGGGTTGACAGCATCCATGAATTCTCTTTGCACTTGTCTTCAATTCTTAGTTCCTCCTTGTGCTTTTACTTCTCTTTTCCTCAAATTTTCCTACAAGAATCATGAAATAAAAAGAATCAAAGCAATATCCAATTTAAGCACCTAAACTCTTCATAATTAAGCATTATGCGTTTATTTCGTATATGAAAAAGCATAGAAAAGCACAACATGATGCGAACGCATCACATCCGACAAACGTTCCAGAAACAACGACGCTAACCCACTGCCTCTATTATTTCCTCACTCTATATCTCCCTATATTTTTTGTCAGAAATCCGATTACCCCTACCATGTGAAACTCCTCCAGTGACGCCCACGACCGACTCTTTTATAGCACGCCTCAGCTTGGTCGTCCATCCTACGCCGGAAATTCCGAGTTCGAAGGTGGACCGAGGCCGTCCAAGAAGCGATTGAACAAGCTTCACCGAATTGAATTTAGAGAACAAAAATGGAAATTGGTTGAAATTAATACCGAGGCAGTATTCGTCCTTGATGTAGTCTATGTGGTTGCCTTGGTCATCCAGCCGGTTTTCAAAATTTTGCACCAAATGGCGCCATTTCGTTTGGAGAATGAGAAACCCTAAGCTAAGCTGTGATTCTGCAAAGCACTCTCTCACGCAGTCACTCCTTCTCCTTCCTCTCGAACTTGAGTTCTTCCCTCACTCCCACACTTGTTCTATCCACCCACCGCCTTGTCACAGCTGCCGTCGAAGCCACCACCCTGCTCGAAGCCGGTCGTCTCCACCACTATTTGAACATCAAAGCCACCATCGCCACTACAATTGGTCTCGCCTCGTTCCTCCATCACACAGCCACTGTCCCGCTACGTCGGCTCTGTTCCACCACGCTCCATCCCTTCAGCCTCGTCAGCCCTTCCATTGTAACACCCTAACTATCAAAATGTTACGCTTTTGGCTGCGCCACTCTGATAGCTCGGGTATTACGACTCTTAAAATATTTAATACTAAAATATGAACCTGTTTAAATCTTAAACCGACTATTCAAAACATACACCCATACTTTGTAATACAATTACAATACTTACATAAAATATGAATTTTAACACTAATTTTAAAGAATTTGGCCTAAAATTGGGTCGAATGGGTCCGAACCGATTGAACCGGGCCCAAAGGCGATTAAGTATACATCATTCCAATATATAAACTTCACATATCAAAACTCCTATCCCTCTTGCAAAACTTATAATGTTAATGGCGAGGGAAGAATAATAATAACTAAACTAAAACATCTTCTATTGCATAAGCTAAACTCAACTACTCTTCATAAGTTTCTTCGTCTGTTTCCTAAAAAGAGAAGCATGTAGGGGGTAAGAACCTAACCACATGGTCTCACCACAGATTTTCAGAATTTGTTATAAGAAGATATTTAGCAGGTAAAATGTTTTTCAAACTTAGTGATTAAGTATCCAAAAATCCAAAACATAGTTTTTCCTATAAAAGAAAATTAAAAGTTTCTTAACAATATGAATGACCAATCTGTTCCAAACATAGGTTCATTAAGTCTATGCTGAACCAGATTGATTTTTCATACTTTACTAATAAATCAATCAGAAACCAATAACAGCCTTCAACTCAATGACTCAACCAATTCCAGAACCAAATCATCATCTCATCATTAATATCCAAACTCAAAGGTACCACAACAGAAACAAACACGGGCAAACCATACAAGGAAAACACATGTATAGATTACAGTTACAGCAATTAGCTCAGATAGCAGTTAATAACAGTTAAGCAATTAGGCAAACCCAAACAAATTCAAACTCAAGCAAAGCATACAAGTGCATATGATGAATGCCTATCCTATGGCTGTTGATATCAACTGTCGGTTACGTAGCCATCCCAACATGTTCTCAAGCTCAAAAATACACCATGGAGAAAATCTCCAAGCTGACATGGGAAAAGATCGCCCCAAGCTCAATAATATCCATGGAACGAATCCCAAGCTGACATGGAGAGAAGAGACAACACCCCAAGCTGACATGGGGAAAATAATACCCAAGCTGACATGGAAAAAATAACACCCCAAGCTTAATAGTAACCATGAAAAAAATCCCGGCTGACATGAGGGCAATGCCCCAAGCTCAGTATATTCAATCATTTCTCATAATTATCAGTTTCAATTCTGATACTAATTCATATCTCATTTTCACATTCATCCTCATTGTCATTCAATTATTCTAAAATCATACTCAAAAATCAAATTATAAAATCCTTGAAAATCTAAATCTTTCTAAATAACCATTTATAAACAAAGTCTCCTATTTTGTTAAAAATTTGGGAAGCATCTCCTCTAAAATTTGAACTATGCCACCCTTGCGGGTCCCATCAAAACCACATTTTTCAACCCATTCTCACTAGTTTTCAATATCAAATCCTTTCCAAAATCAAACCAAATTCCAACATTAAACATCTTCCAGTAATTCAAAGAAAATCAATTCAATAACGACCAACTTAACAAATCAAAATAGCAAACCAAAATAACTAGCTTCCTCAATAATTCAGTAAACCAGTCAAATAAATAATCACGGCCATCCAAATAGTTCAATTCAATTCATAAAACTCATGTAATTATAAGAATATATTTTTCATACTATTATCGACTTATAACAACTCTTAAAAGAAAAATGAATTTAAGAAAACGCCCCTACCTTGATAAGTCGAATCCCATAACCCAACGCATCACAGAAAAGTCCTTTCTCTCGGCCCGCGGTCAACGGAAGCTACAAATCTCGGCTCAAACCATTCTTTCAGCAACCACAGCAATATTTATGCAACATGCAATATTCAGAACTCGAACCTATGTTACCAAACCTTAGAATCTATAACCAAACACAACAGAAAACTAACGCAAGGGTTTTTGAAACTTAATTACCTACTGAAATAGCAAAACAAAGTAGCCAAAAACTCCGAGCACGATACGCAAGCACCGATACTCAACCCTATGATAGACAACGTCACAACACTTCAGCATAAAATAACAAAACGGCTACTACACTAGTTTTCGGAGTAAAGCAACTTACTGAAATCGAGGCTAAGTGGGGGAACGAAACCGCAACGGCTTCGACAAGCTCCAACAGCGATCAGAACTCCGGTGACGGTGGCTGTAACAACATGCAACGACAATAAAGCTCCCGGAATCTCAAAATGATGTAAACCAAACTCAAAACCCTTACCGGCAGCGTTGTCGACGACGGCAGCAGCGTTCCCTGGCAGCAGAAGCGGCGGTAACCCCGACGGTGGTGCTGACAACGACGGCTCCCTCCGGTGACTACCCAACCACGGCGACGGCGAGGAAGCCATGGCAGCGGCGGCAAGAAGCTCCTCTCCCGCGGGCTCCTTCTCTCTCTTGCATTTGGCTCAGCAGCGACAGAGGCCTTTTTTCCTTCTTCTGCCTGCGACCAGCCTCGACGGTGATGGAAATGAGTGATGACAGCAACGACGCGGCTGATAGTGGTAGCTTCTCGGGCAGCGACGTGACTGGGCGGTGCGACTCCCTCTCCTCGCGGTTCTGGCTGCGGCAGCAGAGCAGCCTTCTCTCCTCTTTCTCAGATCCCCTCTCTTCTCTCTTCCCTTCTCCCCCGTCGTAGCTCACTCATCCCCGGCGCTCTCCCCCTCTCGGACTTCCCTCTTCCGCCTTTCCCTTTCTTCTTTCTTTTTCTTCTTCCATTTTGTTTCAGCGTGTGTGTGTGCTTGTTGAGTGTGAGTGTGTATCTGTGAGTGAGGGGGTAGGGTACCATGTGTGTGTGTGTGTGTTTAGTGTGGGTAGGGTTTAGGTTTGTGAAGATAAATTAGGATTTGTGTTGTATAGTGAAATTGGGAATTTTAGGGATTAAGATAAGGTAGTAATTTAAAATAAAAATATATGTATAGAGTAAATATCTAAATTCAAATTAAATATATATTAATCATCTTTGAAATACCATTTTATTATCAACTTGAAATCTATTTTCGTTTGAATACTTTACTTTCGTATACTTTAGAAAACAAAGGTCTTGGCATATATATGTATATAATTTTCCAAATATCGGAAATCTCGTAAAAACTTAGGTGTAAGGAAAAAGTGTGGTCTAAAGCAAAAGTTACAAGATGGTTCAAACAAAGATGTCAGATGGGGCTACTATTTTACTAAAACTTGAAGCACAAGAAGGTGCAAGTGTTCTAGTTAGGTGTTTGCAAAAATAAAGGGGTATCTAGGTGGCAAAAGTTTGAAAACAGGCTGACGTAAGCAAATAGGACAACGTCTGCGCACAAGCCTTGTACCAATTTCAGAGCTTCGACTTCCATTCCTTTCGAACTTTTATCTTTATCCATGCTCGACTGTTAACTTTGACTTTCAACAAACTCAATCAAGGTTTTAGACTCATTCATCGTCAAGCGGTAATCTAAACAATCGATTTTATTATCTCAGAAACTTAGCAATCTAACACGCGCTCAAACACATCAGTGCAATATCGCTATCTCACGTTACTCAATCACTTAACTACTTATCGTGAGTCATCGTCCTATATGCATTAAGCTACTGAGACATCTTTTCGGTCATACTCCTTTGCCAAATTCAAGCATCCTAACCTGCGACGTTTCCAAACTTGCCAAATTCACCTCCCTCGTCAACAAGCTGTGTATTAGCGAACTAACATACTATTACCCATGTCTAGGGGTTGCACATGACACCGAACGAACTCGAGTTTACTTAGAAGGATACCACACGAAAGAGCAAATCAAACGACAAGGACAACATTCGCTTGAAGTCGAGAGGATGAGTAGAGCCGCAATTAAATAGACATTTACAATAACAATGAAATGTTCCAGAAGGAATGTCAATTCACGCCTTTCCGAGGAAATCCGAATCAAGGAACTTTGAAAGGAATCATAAGAAGAGTTAACATGTCCAGCCAAAACGAGTTTAAGATGAATAAAGGACATACAAGGTTCGCAAAGAGAAGATAACTGAAATCAAGACAATGTTCACAAGATTTTAAGAGGATGATATGGTACACACTTGAATAGGGCATCCTTTAACAATGGACAAAACTAAGAAAATCATTTCACCTTCTCAAGAAAGATATCAGACAAACTTTTTCCAAAAGAAGTTGCATTATGCCAAGACAAATTTAAGTCAAAATAAAATATAAAAAGCTTGTCAAACGAAAATTAACTAGATCAATTGCAAAATCTTTCTTTGAGAACCTTGGAAGATAATCAAGTACATAATCAAATAAGAATATACATAGAAAACTGTAGTATGGTTGGAAAAATTTTAAGTTGTATTCAAATCACATAAAAGTTTTTTTTTTAAAATCCCTGTAAGTACATGCAAAAGTAAAAACAATCTTTTTGAGACTTTCAAAGACTAGTTGTGGGCATAATTTGGCAGAGAAGAATAAAAATGAAACTTCTTTAAAAGATCCTAAGTAGGAATTCAAAGAGAATACTATAAGTCACAAAGTGTCACAGCAGAGCAAGATGCAAATAAGATACGAAACATGGAGCAGAAGAATCAAACCATATAATTAGTTCACTACGAATAGTAACTATTAAGGTACGAACCACTTAAGATTAAAGGATTGTGCGTGTGTTTCTTAACAAGGATATTCCAAAATATTCAAGCAAACTATAAGGAGCACGATCAAGCAGAAAGCAAATCAAATCAAAACTTCTTTAGAAAAGTCTAAAACAAAGATTTTGAAAGGATTAAATAAATTGTTGTGCATCACAGCGGTGCAGGTTCACTTCAAGGGTTTCTTAGCTCATGTAGAGGAATCCGAAATCAATGACCACATTGCAAGAATCAAAAGGGAAAACTAAGGACACTATCAACTAGGTTATACGTAAGAAAATTCAAATTGCTTTTGAAAAAGTAGTGAAGCAAGTGATTTCAAGATGAAGAAAAGAAAGACTAATGATACGTCACATAACGTGGCACGATTCATAGCGCATCCGTTGATAACAGTTAGAAAAGAACACAAAGCTAATAAGTGAGGGTAGCTAAAATCAATGGTTAATGTTTTTAGAGATATGTAAGTCATTTATGGCACCAAAACAAATTCAAGATCAAGTCGATGATTATAAAATTCATAAAGATGGCTATTAACAGTGATAAGGGTAAATATCTCAAAAGTTTCAAGTAACAACCGAATGCAGAACTAAGAAAAAACAGTGTATGAATGGTAAGATAAAGTTAGCAATTGAATCAATCACATTTCATGAAGGAAATAATGAATATAGAATTCCAATGCAATTGATAAAGAATGAGATATCACTAAGCATGAATAAAGGATTATACGCCGAAACGGAATTAACTTCAAAATTAATTTCTAACGCTCCCAAAACCATGATATGCGTTACCTATTACTCGTATATCATCTATGATAACCCATTACTGCTTCCATATACATAATTCACTAGTGTTAAGCCGGCCAAACTTAATACCAGAAATTATGCAATGCAAGACTAATGGCATTAATCAATAGACCGTCATGTGTATAAAGCTCTAATTCTCGTTACCAGAACAAGACCTATTACATGACAGACGCTCAGAGTATGCAATTGAAGCATAGTCGGTCCATTCCTCAGGCTCTATAGGAAGGACTGCTCTGATACCATATTGTAACACCATAACTATCAAAATGTCACGCTTCCGGCTGCGCCACTCTGATAGCTCGGGTATTATGACTCTTAAAATATTTAATACTAAAATATGAACCTGTTTAAATCTTAAACCGACTATTCAAAACATACACCCATACTTTGTAATATAATTACAATACTTACAAATAATATATATATATATATATATACATCATTCCAATATATAAACTTCACATATCAAAACTCATATCCCTCTTGCAAAAATTATAATGTAAATGGCGAGGGAAGAATAATAATAACTAAACTAAAACATCTTCTATCGCATAAGATAAACTCAACTACTCTTCATAAGTTTCTTCGTCTGTTTCCTGAAAAGAGAAGCCTGTAGGGGGTGAGAACCTAACCGCATGGTCTCACCATAGATTTTCAGAATTTGTTATAAGAAGATATTTAGCAGGTAAACTGTTTTTCAAACTCAGTGATTAAGTATCCAGAAATCCAAAACACAGTTTTTCCTATAAAAGAAAATTAAAACTTTCTTAACAGTATGAATGACCAATATGTTCCAAACATAGGTTCATTAAGTCTATGCTGAACCAGCTTGATTTTTCATACTTTACTAATAAATCAATCAGAAACCAATCACAGCCTTCAACTCAGCGACTCAACCAATTCCACAACCAAATCATCATCTCATCATCAATATCCAAACTCAAAGGTACCACAACAGAAACAAACACAGGCAAAACATACAAGGGAAACACAGGTATAGATTACAGTTATAGCAATTAGCTCAGATAGCAGTTAATAACAGTTAAGCAATTAGGCAGACCCAAACAAATTCAAACTCAAGCAAAGCATACAAGTGCATATGATGAATGCCTATCCTATGGCTGTTGATATCAACTGTCAGTTACGTAGCCATCCCAACATGTTCTCAAGCTCAAAAATACACCATGGGAAAAATCCCCAAACTGACATGGGGAAAGAACGCCCCAAGCTCAATAATATCCATGGGACAAATCCCAAGCTGACATAGGGAGAAGAGACAACACCCCAAGCTGACATGGGGAAAATAAAACCCAAGCTGACATGGGGAAAACAACACCCCAAGCTCAATAGTAACCACGAAAAAAATCCTGACTGACATGAGGGCAACGCCCTAAGCTCAGTATATTCAATCATTTCTCATAATTATCAGTTTCATTTCCGATACTAATTCATATCTCATTTTCACATTCATCCTCATTGTCATTCAATTATTCAAAAATCATACTCAAAAATCAAATTATAAAATCCTTGAAAATCTAAATCTTTCTAAATAACCATTTATAAACAAAGTCTCCAATTTTTTATAAAAATTTGGGCAGCATTTCCTCTAAAATTCGGACTATGCCACCCTTACAGGTCCCATCAAAACCACACTTTTCAAACCATTCTCACTAGTTTTCAATATCAAATCCTTTCAAAAATCAAACCAAATTCCAACATTAAACACCTTCCAGTAATTCAAAGAAAATCAATTCAATAACGACCAACTTAACAAATCAAAATAGCAAATCAAAATATCTAGCTTCCTCAACAATTCAGTAAACTAGTCAAATAAATAATCACAGCCATCTAAATAGTTCAATTCAATTCATAAAACTCATGTAATTATAAAAATATATTTTTCATACTATTATCGACTTATAACAACTCTTAAGAGTAAAATGAATTTAAGAAAATGCCCCTACCTTGATAAGTCGAATTCCATAACCCAACGCATCACAGAAAAGTTCTTTCTCTCTTCCCGCGGTCAACGGAAGCCGCAAATCTCGGCTCAAACCATTCTTTCAGCAACCATAGCAACATTTATGCAACATGAAATATTCAGAACTCGAACCTATGTTACCAAACCTCAGAATATATAGCTATAACCAAACACAACAGAAAACTAACGCAAAGGTTTTTGAAACTTAATTACTTATTGAAATAGCAAAACGAAGCAGCCAAAAACCCCGAGCACAAGATGCAAGCACCGATACTCATCCCTATGATAGACAATGTCGCAACACTTCAGCATAAAATAACAAAACAGTGACTATACTAGTTTTCGGAGTAAAGCAACTTACTGAAATAGAGGCTAAGTGGGGGAACGAAACCGCAATGGCTCCGACAAGCTCCAACAGCGATCAGAACTCCGGTGACGGTGGCTGTAACAACATGCAACGACAATAAAGCTCCCGGAATCTCAAAAGGATGTAAACCAAACTCAAAACCCTTACCGGCAGCATTGTCGATGACGGCAGCGGCGTTCTCTGGCGGCAGAAGCGGCGGTAACCCCGACGGCGGTGCTGACAACGACGGCTCCCTCCGGTGACTACCCAACCACGGCGACGGTGAAGAAGCCATGGCAGTGGCGGCAACAAGCTCCTCTCCCGTGGGCTCCTTCTCTCTCCTGCATTTGGCTCAGCGGCGACGGAGGCCTCTTCTCCTTCTTCTACCCATGACCAGCCTCGACGGTGATAGAAACCGGCGATGACAGCAACGACGCAGCTGACAGTGGTAGCTCCTCGGGCGGCGACGTGACTGGGCGGCACGACTCCCTCTCCTCACGGTTCTGGCGGCGGCAGCAGCACAGCATTCTCTCCTCTTTCTTAGATCCCCTCTCTTCTCTCTTCCCTTCTTCCCCGTCGCAGTTCACTCATTCCGGCGCTCTCTCCCTCTCGGACCTCCCTCTTCCGCCTTTCCCTTTCTTCTTTCTTTTTCTTCTTCCATTTTGTTTCAGCGTGTGTGTGCTTGTTGAGTGTGAGTGTGTAATTGTGAGTGAAGGGAGTAAGCAGAGACGGATTTAAGGGGGGCTAAGGTGGCCATGGTCCCCCAATTTTTGGTCCCCCTCTTATAAAATTTCTAGATCCACCATTGGGGGTAGGGTACCGTGTGTATGTGTGTGTGTGTGTGTGTGTGTTTAGCGTGGGTAGGGTTTAGGTTTGTAAAGATAAATTAGGATTTGTGTTGTGTAGTGAAATTGGAAATTTTAGGGATTAAGATAAGATAGTAATTTAAAATAAAAATATAAGTATAGAGTAAATATCTAAATTCAAATTAAATATATATTAATCATCTTTGAAATACCATTTTATTATCAACTTAAAATTTATTTTTGAATAAATACTAATTCAATGAAAATTGATGATAATTAGATTAATTCTCCTTTATTTATAAAATAAGATTAAAAATATGAATATTTAAAATTAAGGCATATAAAATATTCACTATTTTTCAATTATAAGAACTCTAAATAATAAATAAGAATATACTTAACTTATATATAAAAATTTCTAAAAATATAATATTAAATAAATATAATAGATCGTAAATAATTTATTAATAACCTTTTAAAATTGTGGGTCTTACATCCGTCGTGTTCTTTGTCCCTCTCTGTGCTCTGTCTGCTCTCTGTAGAAGGTATTTTTTTATTTTTTAATGGTAATTGTTGTTTACTTGTTTTAATTGGTTTGTTAATCCGTGTTTTATTATTATCATAAATAAATGATCATTTGTACCTTTGAGAGATGAAAACGCTGATATTTGTACCCATGATAGCTCGAAACTAAACTTATACCCGTAATAGATGATCTCCATGTGACAAAAGTGCCCCTGGCTTGGATCTGAGCTTGGTTCGTGAGTTTCCAAACCTACGTGGCACTCCCACCCCCCCAAAGCCATATTTGATGTGGATGTGAACGTTGATTATCAAAAGGGAGTGGAAAAAGGAACGACAGTTCCCGCGAGAATCAGTGGTGCCCTAGCAGAGGTTCGTCGTCGCCGTTGGTCCATTCGAAGCCGAAGAAGACGACCAGAGTACGCCGAATCGAGTAGCGAGCAGAGCCTTTTACCATTCCTTTCGTATTCGACATCGAGGTGGTCACTCCCTTTGAAGAATTACACAGCTATGTTGTTTTCCACCAATGAATAATTTCATATGTCGTTGCAAGTAGTTAGACAAACGTTGCTACCTAATGAAACCGTATGAGTTACTGTATTTCCTTCAGAATTGATAGAGAGTAGTTTGTTTAGGGTTTGTGTTAGCATCAGTTACAGAGAATGTATGTTTATTAGTTTGTTAAATTTTACTTCTAGGGATGGCCACCATCCACATAACTCTATCCATTCATCATAAAGGAAGGTTTGAGAGAGAGCCAGTTGGTAAGGTTAGCTACATTGGTGGAGAAGTGATGGAGATAGTGAGGGTAAACGTTGATACCCTCAATGGTTTTTTCATCTCTGACTTGCTGAAGGACATTGGATATATGTCTATTTCTGAGTTTTACTGGCTAGAACCTGGGAAGGAGCTTGATGATGGGTTGAGGTTGTTAAGGGTTGATATGGATGTAGTTAGAATGTATGAGTAGTATGTATGAGGCAGCCATGAAGAATGGAAACAAAATTAATGTGTATACAGAGCATCCCGTGGATTAGCCTGTGGTAGTTGAGGATAAGGAATTGACTCCATCAAAGGGGAGAAGAAAGGTCTGTGCTAAAAGGGTACCAACTCCAAAGAAGACTCCAAAAAGAAGATTAGCAGTAATGGAAGATGATGACGATACTGAGATAGTTGGTAATGTCCAAGTTGACAAGTAGGCCCAAAAAAGTGCTGAGCCCCAGCCCATGGAAGAGGCCCATCAAGAGAACAACCCAGCTCCTGTAGTAACACATGAACCAAATAACATTTTCCAACCTCCTCCAACACCTGTCCAGTCGGATGAACCACCATCAACTCAGTCCCAACCTTCCCAGCCACCTCTTGAGGTAGAGCATCCCAAACTCATGGGACAGACCCAGTCCCTCCCCCTGATGCCAATGTATCTGAAGCTTCACAGCAACCTTGGCACTCTAATGAGATAGACCAATTCATTCCCTCTCAGGCCAATGTCTCTGATCCTATTGCACCTGAGCAGCTCACCCAATACATCCCACATCCTTACACAAATCCACTTTCACAATCAATCCCTGAGTCAGCCCCACCTTCTGACTCCAACAGGACTCCCCAGAATAATGAAACCAATCCTTCAGATGAGGCTGAGGGTCGGCCAAAAAAGAACAGGAGAAGATCAACAAAGAGGCCCCCTACAGGACAGTCATTCATCCCTAATCCTGATCCGGACAAGCCTCCAACCTTCTATGTCCCGGTTGATGAGGATGATTTTTCTGATGACAACGCTGGGTATCATTGCTATGAATCAGAGGACTTGCATAGCATACCTAGTGATGAAGATTCTGATGAGACCCCAGTCTTTCCTCAGAGTAATGTCGATGCCCCTGTTAGCCAGGTGAGCTTGGAAGTAGGAATGGAATTTGAGACTCTAAATCAGTTTAGGAAAGTAGTCTGGAAGTTTAATATAAACATCGGAAGAAGCATTTGACTCTACAAGATCAAAGGCTATATGCTACGATGAGGATTGTCCTTGGTAGATATATTGCCAAGAGGATATTTCCAGCAAGTTATCAGGTTAAGACCTTTGTCAACGAACACACCTGCAGTAGGGACAATCACTGCAAGTCAGTAGACGGTAAATGGGTGATTGATGAGCTAGAAGAAAGAATAAGACTTCAACCAAACTTGAGTGTGAGAGAGGCTGACCAGTTCTTCAGAGCTGAGTATGATGTACTCATCAACGAGAGAAAGATTTATAGATCTATGAAGAAGGCAAAGGAGAGGATTGAGGGATCTAAGATTGCACAGTATGCAATTCTTCGTGACTATGCTAATGAGATTCTGAAGACTAATCCTGGCTCTACAGTTAGTATTCACACAAATCCCATGCCTGATTCAAATCCCCTTTTTCTGAGGATCTATGTATGTTTTGATGCATGCAAGAAGGGATTTGTAGGTGGTTGTAGACCATTCATAGGGTTGGATGGCACATTTCTTAGAGGGTATTATGGGGGTCAGCTATTAACAGCTATAGGGCAGGATGCAAATAACCACATTTATCCCATTGCATATGCAATTGTTGAATCAGAAAACAAGAAAAGTTGGAAGTGGTTTTTAGATATCCTTCAGGATGATATGGGAGTTTTTCAGGCAAACGGGTTTAACTTCATGTCGGACATGCAGAAGGTATTTGTGTTTTAATTTTGCAATGTATAGGTTTTCATGCTTGACTAATGAACTAGGTTTAGATGCATACTGTAGAAGAATGATTAGTGTTGTTTAGGGTCTGGAAGTATGATTATTGAATTATGATAACTGTTGTTTATGGTCATTGAAGTTTGAAAATTGGATTATTGTAGATGAATGATTATTGAATTATTGTTTTCATGCTTGCTATTGTTGAATTATGATAACTGTTGTTTATTATCATTGAAGTTTGTTTATTGATAACTGTTGATAGTTGTTGAAGAGTGATTATTGAATGCTGTTTATCTTAATGGTTATCTATAGGGGTTAATTCCTGCAGTCCAAGAAATGTACCCAAACGCCAACCACGGGTTCTGTGCCATGCATATATGGCAAAACTTTCACAAGAAATGGAGTGACTTGTAGCTGAAGAAGTGTATGTGGTCATGTGCTAAGGCCACTATGACACAGGACTTCAATGCTGCAATGGATAGGCTAAAAAAGATCAATGTAGGGGCTTGGGAATACTTGGACAAGATTAGTCTGAAACAGTGGAGCAGAGCATATTTTAGTGAGTACCCTAAGATGGACAACTACACCAATAATAACTGCGAGGTGTTTAATGCCAAGGTCAAGAAGATGAGGGGGAAACTGATTATAACCATGTTGGAAGAAGTGAGGTGCTACGTAATACGGATCATGGCAAGGAACAAAAAGTCTTTAGTTAGGCATAGTAGAAGGTTAGCCCTAACTCAACAGAGCAGATTAGAAAGAGAGAAGAGAGAGAGCAACAAATGGAGACCCCTTCCAACTGGAGATGACGCGGAAAATGTTTATGAAGTCCAATGTCTTTCCATGAAGGTCAATGTGGACTTGGGCAAAGGTACATGTAGTTGTAGACTCTGGCAATTGACTGGGCTATACCTTGTAGACACGCATGTGCTGCTTTAGCTTACCAAAATAGAAGACCCGAAGAGTATGCACATAACTGGCTCACGATGGGTGCTTATAATGCTGCATATCAGACTTCAATGCGCCCAGTTCCAAGCCAAGAGTTCTGGGAGCACCTTGACACCCTACCAATTCTGCCACCTCGGTACAAAAAGCTAATTAGAAGACCTTCAACCAAGAGAGACAAAAGAAATTATGCCCCCAAGGATAAGAGTGATCCTCATAGAACTAACAGGAGGATTGGAACCATCGTATGCAAATACTGCCTCCAGGTGTGTTCAGTATATTATAATTCGATGTTTAACTTCATGTGTACCAATTTAACTAGTGCCTGTTTTACGTAGGCTGGTCACAACAAGCGAAGCTGTAAGAAGAGAAAGGAAGCAGTGGGTGAAGGGAGTGCTGCACCCCAATTCCCTGCAAGTGATGAGGATGAAGATATGCTGGCTGAAATGTACTATGAGGAGACATTAGAAGCTGCCGAGGCTGAAGTAGTAGCAACTAAAGTGGGAAACGGTTCCACAGCAGCCCAGACTGCACAGGTTAGTTCATTCCTTTATTCATTTCCTTAATTACATTTGTTTAACAACTCGTACTATTACACTGGTTGTTCTTTGGAATCCAGCCTCCACCCCCGATGTCACCACCAGCAACTACACAACCCCATACTACAACAACCACTGGACCAGCCAAGAAAGAACCTAAAAGGAGAAGTGTCAAGTGACCCCCTCCCCCTCCCCCCAGTCTGCACATACCCCACAAGCATCTGCACCATCTCCCAAGAATCCAACCACAAACCCTTCCACACACAACAAGGACAACCACAAGGTTCGTGCAGTTTTTGCCGACAACTGGTGTGGAAGGTATTTTTAGAACAAGAGGCACAGCTGTTAGAGGCAGGGGTGAAGAAAGAGGTCGAGGCAGGAGAGGTGCATTAAGCGGAGTCAAAAATGGAATCTCGAGCGGGAGTAGTAACTCAACACCAATGTCATAGACTGTGTTTTGAATGTTTTTTGCTATTTTGATGTAATTGCCATTGCTGATACACTAATTTTAGTTGGGCACTGGTTGGTTTATTTCACTATGTTGGACTAAGCAACATTACTATTTTGGTTATTCTGACTGTGAAATGCTACTTTTGTTGTAATCAACTATGTTTTTTGGTTTATTTCATGGTCAGTCCACTTGTTGATTTAGCTTTCCTGGTTTTCAGCTTATGCTTTAAG
Source organism: Arachis ipaensis (assembly GCF_000816755.2). NCBI lineage: Eukaryota > Viridiplantae > Streptophyta > Magnoliopsida > Fabales > Fabaceae > Arachis > Arachis ipaensis. Next base: position 28,776,599 of record NC_029791.2, on the reverse strand, counting down.
TTGCAAAATCTATGTATAACTGTTACTCACTCTGTTATGGAACAAGATTATCATTAATCGAACAGCACCTACTATGCCTGGTTTTATACTTCATTACCACAACCATCAAGTCTCTATGTCACAGATTGAGCTTAATTATGATTCTTTAAGTAGAAAATATAGCTACATGTGCATATATATCCAACTGACTAGCAATAAAATTTATCATATGGAACTTACAAAGCAGCAACAGCATCAAAGTGTCTATGTCAAAATCAGAAAATACATTCACTCTCTCATGATTTACAAATACCCCAACTCCATACAAATTTTACATTTTCATAAAGAAATACATCTCACAGATCAAACAAAATGCAACACCCAACGCTATCCATAAAAGCAACACTCTAATTCCCCTAATTTCACCCCTAATTTCAGCCCTAAATTTGTCTATCCCTCTCGCCAGGATTGACGATGCTTGCTGATTTTTCCCAGGTTCAGTGACAGTGAACCCATCATCATGCCTTGGATAAGAACTCCTTGACTGTCTTTTGGCCAAACATCTTGCTATGCCCTCCCATCCTTCTTCGATTTCATCAACCCATACAAAGTATTTGGAGTCTCTTGTCTGACAAAACAAAACAAATGCACCAATTGGTCAACTTAAATGCAAAAAAAACTTTCTCACCTAAACTCCAACAGCGTCTGCCCATTACCGCCTAGTGTGGTATTTGTAACCCACTAACTTACCGGCATGTGCACCGGGTCGTACCAAGTAATACCTTACGTGAGTAAGGGTCGATCCCACGAGGATTGATGGATTAAGCAACAATAGTGTTTGATAGGATTAGTTAGACAAACAGAAAATAGTGTTGAGATGCAATATAAAAGACATTAAACAATATAAAGAATATTGAAGAAAGGCAAGTAAAAATGTTGGGAATAAAATATTGAGAAAGCAGTTAAGGCTTCAGAGTTATCTATTTTTCTGGATTAACTTTTTTTACTAACTATTTTAATTATGTAGGATTTAATTTATGGCAAACTATATGTGACTAGACCCTAATTCCTTAGACCTTTCTAGTCTCCTCTAAAATTCATTAACTGCCAATTCCTTGGTCAATTAATTCCAATTAGATGCTACATGATCAAATTCCAGTTTATATGCCACAAAAACTCTAATTACCCAAAAATAAAAGGATTATATATCACGCATCCCGTTAAATCCAGATAATTAAAATTTAGGAGAATATGTTTTCAAGCTGTTGTTCAAGTAAAGAGCTTTTTCAAGTTTTACAAGAACTCAAATAGAAAGAGGGTCATACTTCCGTTCCACCCAAATTCATAAGATAAAGAGCGAAAATAATTCTTAAATTATAAATCCATACATGAATTAAAATAGATAAAGCAATAAAATCAATCCATAGAAATAGACAGAGCTCCTAACCTTAACAATGGAGGATTAGTTGCTCATGGTTCAGAGTAGAAAATAAGGATTCTAATAAAATGTACTGAGTTCCAATCTGATGGATCTAAATCCCCTTTTATAACTAATCCTAATAATTTAAAAATCAAATTTCTAAAATTAAAATTAAAATAATATCTTTTCCTATTTAAAAATCAAATTTGAATTTAAATTCGAATTAATTAACAAGTCTTCAGCTGATGGGTGGGGACCACTTGATTTGTCCATTCTGCAGCTTCTAATCTGTGTTTTCTGGGCTGGAAACTGGGTCAAAACAGCCCATAAATCGCCCCCAGCATCTTTCTGCATTTTTTTGCACGTTGCGCATGTCACGCGTACGCGTCGGTCACGCGCACGCGTCAATTGTCTTTTTCCGCGAGTCACGCGTACGCGTCAGTCACGCGCACGCGTCGCCATGGATACTTCCAAATCACGCACACGCGTCAGGCACGCGTACGCGTCGCTCCTTGCTGCCATCTCCTTTGATTCTTGTGCTGCAGAAACTCCATCAAATCCAGCCGAATGCTACCTAAAATAAACAGTATTGCACAAAACTCAAAATAGCATCCATAGTGGCTAAAATATAATTAATTCTTTATTAAATTCAACAATTTAGATGCAAATTCACTAGGAAAAGATAGGAAAGATGCTCACGCATCACAACACCAAACTTAAACTGTTGCTTGTCCTCAAGCAACCAAAACTAATATAAGCTTACGATGTGAATTTGCATGAGAATGAGAGTTCGATTAAGCTCATATCTCTTCTTATAGTGGGGTTTACAACTGCAATCCTGAATAGTTTTAGCATCTCACTTTATCCTTTGAAGTTCAGAATGATTAGCATCCATAGGAACTCATAATTCAGATAGTGTTATTGATTCTCCTAGTTCAGTATGTTGATTCTTGAACACAGCTACTTTATGAGTCTTGGCCGTGACCCTAAGCATTTTATTTTTCAGTATTACCACCAGATACATAAATGCCACAGACACATAACTGGGTGAACTTTTTCAGATTATGACTCAGCTTTGCTAGAGTCCCCAGTTAGAGGTGCCCAGAGTTCTTAAGCACACTCTTTTTGCTTTGGATCACGACTTTAACCGCTCAGTCTCAAGCTTTTCACTTGACACCTTCACGCCACAAGCACATGGTTTAGGGATAGCTTGATTTAGCCGCTTAGGCCAGGATTTTATTCCTTTGGGCCCTCCTATCCATTAATGCTCAAAGCCTTGGATCATTTTTACCCTTTGCCCTTTTACTTTAAAGGGTTATTGCCTTTTTCTGCTTGCTTTTTCTTTTTCTCTCTTTGTATTTTTTTTCGCCATTTTTTTTTTTTTGCAAGCTTTGTGTTTTTCACTGCTTTTTCTTACTTCAAGAATCAAATTTTTTTTATTTTTCAGATAATCAATAACATTTCTCTTTTTTTCATCATTCTTTCAAGAGTCAACAATTTTAACATTCATAAACTTCACTATCAAAATTATGCATTGTTCAAGCATTCATTCAGAAAACAGAAAGTACCACCACATCTAAGTAAATAAGACTACTCTAAAAATTAAACTCAAATTCTCATGCACTACATCTGTTCTTCTTTCTTTTTTATTTCAAGCTTAGTGGGCAATACATGAGACATCTTTCAGAATTAAAGCACTTAACAGATAAATTAAACTATAACCTATGAATCTACTAATAAAGGATCATGCAATAAATAAAACAAAGTAGCATGAAACTAGAACATAATATAATAAAAGTGGGAAGGAATAAAAAAATGAAAGAAACTCAACCACCTTAGTTATCTGAGTAGTCGTTTTATTCTTCAGATTGTGCTCCTCAGTGAAGATGATTCGCCTCCCTTTTGGTGCCATCGGAATAGACAGAAAATCCTTAAGCAAAGCGTCAACACCAAACTTAAATGTTTGCTTGTCCTCAAGCAAAGAAGAACTGAAAATAAAAAGAAACAAATATTATACTGAAATAAGAATAAAAGGATAAAAGAACAAGAGAGATTTAGGATTTGGGAGAGAGAATAAAAAAAATTAAAAACTGGCGGCGAACTGGTGGAGGTGTGCGGCGCAGGTGACGCGTACGCGTACGGCACGCGTACGCGTGGGTCGCGAGATTTTCTTAATGATGCGGAAGCGTCAGGCATACGTCTGCGTGCCCTGGGTTTTGTGTGATTCGCGCGAAGCCATCCGCGCGCATGCACAACTCTTTGTTCGCATGGCTTGGGATAAAAAATCCATACGACGTGTGCGCGTCATACACGCGCACGCGTGGATGGCCATATGTGCAATTGACGCGTACGCGTTAGGGACACGTCTGCGTCACCAATTTTGTGCTTCTAGCACACTTCCTACCCCAAGCCAGCACAGCTCTCTGCCTAAACACTCCTTTACATCGATTTTGCAGGTGACGCGCACGCGTGGAGTGCACATCCGCGTGGGGTTGCTTGTGCTAAAGGCTTGGTTCCAGCACCATTCCCGCCCAACTCTCTGTTCAACTTTTATTTTTCACGCACACATGACTGACGCGTACGCGTCAGCGACGCTTGCGCGTTGTGTGCCATATTTTTTTTTATATTCGGTTCCTGTTCTAAGATATCTGCATGATCAGAAAATTAGTGAAAACTCAAGAAAAATCAACTAAGTAAGAAAACTACTACTTCAAAAAATAACTAAGAATGAAAAGGAACGATCATACCACGGTGGGTTGTCTCCCACCAAGCACTTTTAGTTAAAGTCCTTAAGTTGGACATGTTGTGAGCTTCTTGTCATGGTGGCTTGTGCTTGTACTGATCCAGGAATCTCCACCAATATTTGTAATTCCAATGGCTACCGGGATCCCAAACTAGGCGCATAACGCCTTTGAGCAAGTTGAAGCAAGTGACAAGGCCCCAAGAGTGTTGATTGTGGGAATGAATTCCAGGGTCCCAAACCTTGCTTTTACACCCGTCTCCTTGTGGATCACCATTGTTCCCACCGGGTGGCAAGCGTTCTGAATTCTCACAGAGACATCCAAACAACCTTCTAGACCCATTCAATTGAGCTCTACACCAATCCTTACACTTCAATTTGGAGCATGCAACCATATTGAACCTTGCTTGACAACTCTTACCACTAACCATCTTTCTCTTACTCTTAATGCCACAAAGAGCTCTAAGTTGACCATCCGTCTCCAGTAGCCCATATTCAAGTGGGAACGTAAAGGTTAAGGATATGAATTTTACCCACTTGAATGTTGTATTGGATGTTGATGGCTTTGGGAGAGGTCTTGCAATCTCCACTCCCTTGTGTTCTTCTTTGAATTCTTCCACTTCTTTGCAAGCTTCCTCAATTTCAACCTCTTCCTCTTGGTAGTTGTCTTCTAATTCAATCTCTTCTTCATTGCTTACCAAGGGCATGGGAGGTTGTGCATCTTCCTCCTTTGTGGGTGCATCTTCCTCTTCTTCCATGTGTGAGGATGAAAAGTTCTCTAATTCACTGGAGTATAAACTCCTTTGATTGATTTCCTCACTTTCTTCCATAGGATCTTGCATTATATCTCTTAGGAAGGAATTTGCTTGCTCTTCTTCCTGTGACTTGATAATTGACTGCACATGTTTCTCTACATTTTTGACACTCGTCTTTATATCATGTAGGAATTCTTTCATGAGAAGCTTAAAGCCTGATGGTATTTGAAATGAATAAGGAGATGGTGGCTCTTGATATGAATAAGAAGGAGATGACGGTTCTTGAACAGTGTAAAAAGAGGATGGTTCTTGGTATGAGTAAAGAGGTGGTGGTTCTTGGTATGAATATGGAGGTGATGGTTCTTGACATGAATATGGAGGTGGTGGCTCTTGATAGTTGAAACATGGAGCATTGAAGTTTCTTTGGTTTTGACTTTGCCAACCAAAATTCGGGTAGTTCTTCCATCCACAATCATATGAATTACTACTTGGGTGTGAGTAGTAACCCATATGATCTCTTTTCATTATTTTTTTCTTAGCACAAAACACCAAACAGAATTAAACGCACCATGTGGTAAACAGGAAAGCAAAGAAGAAATAACAGAATTCTAAAAATTAAAATAAGAAAAATTAAAATAAAACTAACTAGGAAACACCAAACTTAATTTCAGAAATTAAGAAAAATATTAATGCTATTTATTTATTTAAAAATTTGAATATTTTTTTTATTTATTAAATAAAAAAATTGAAAGAAAACGAAACAGGGGAGGGGGTTGCTAACGAAAAAGAAAACAAGGGAAATTTTTTATTTTATAAATTTTTTTTGAAAAAATAATAAAATAATATTTAAATAAAATTAAAATTAAAACGCCTAATCTAAACAATCAAACAACTAATAGTTACTAATCATAGTCAATCCCCAGCAACGGCGCCAAAAACTTGGTGCGGTATTTGTAACCCACTAACTTACCGGCAAGTGCACCGGGTTGTACCAAGTAATACCTTACGTGAGTAAGGGTCGATCCCACGAGGATTGATGGATTAAGCAACAATAGTGTTTGATAGGATTAGTTAGACAAATAGAAAATAGTGTTGAGATGCAATATAAAAGACATTAAACAATATAAAGAATATTGAAGAAAGGCAAGTAAAAATGTTGGGAATAAAATATTGAGAAAACAGTTAAGGCTTCACAGTTATCTATTTTTCTGGATTAACTTTTCTTACTAACTATTTTAATTATATAGGATTTAATTTATGGCAAACTATATGTGACTAGACCCTAATTCCTTAGACCTTTCTAGTCTCCTCTAAAATTCATTAACTGCCAATTCCTTGGTCAATTAATTCCAATTAGATGCTACATGATCAAATTCCAGTTTATATGCCACAAAACCTCTAATTACCCAAAAATAAAAGGATTATATGTCACGTATCCCGTTAAATCCAGATAATTAAAATTTAGGAGAATATGTTTTCAAGCTGTTGTTCAAGTAAAGAGCTTTTCCAAGTTTTACAAGAACTCAAATAGAAAGAGGGTCATACTTTCGTTCCACCCAAATTCATAAGATAAAGAGCGAAAACAATTCTTAAATTATAAATCCATACATGAATTAAAATAGATAAAGCAATAAAATCAATCCATAGAAATAGACAGAGCTCCTAACCTTAACAATGGAGGATTAGTTGCTCATAGTTCAGAGTAGAAAATAAGGATTCTAATAAAATGTACTAAGTTCCAATCTGATGGATCTGAATTCCCTTTTATAACTAATCCTAATAATTTAAAAATCAAATTTCTAAAATTAAAATTAAAATAATATCTTTTCCTATTTAAAAATCAAATTTGAAATTAAATTCGAATTAATTAACAAGTCTTCAGCTGATGAGTAGGGACCACTTGATTTGTCCATTCTGCAGCTTCTAATCTGTATTTTTTGGGCTGAAAACTGAGTCAAAACAGCCCAGAAATTACCCCCAGCATCTTTCTGCATTTTTTTGCACGTTGCGCATGTCACGCATACACGTCGGTCACGCGCACGCGTCAATGGTCTTTTTCCACGAGTCATGCGTACGCGTCAGTCACGCGCACGCGTCGCCATGGATACTTCCAAATCACGCGCACGCGTACGCGTCGCTCCTCGCTGCCATCTCCTTTGATTCTTGTGCTGCAGAAACTCCATCAAATCCAGCCGAATGCTACCTAAAATAAACAGTATTGCACAAAACTCAAAATAGCATCTATAGTGGCTAAAATATAATTAATTCTTTATTAAATTCAACAATTTAGATGCAAATTCACTAGGAAAAGATAGGAAAGATGCTCACGCATCACTGCCCATAGAGGACATCTGATGAACCATCGATTAGGGTTGGTAACAGTGCTAGACTCCATCAACGCAAACTCTCTTCCACAGAAGCATCTGCCGTCCAGCTTCTTCGCCTTCATCTTCTTCGAACTTGAAGAAGAACTGCGACTGCCATCACTTGGAGCAGGCGTAAATCTGCGGAAAGAAATTGCGGGAGGTACGGCCTAATTCTTTATCACCGTGGGTGCACGTCACACTCAATGAGATTCAACAAGCATCGATTCTCTGGATCCAGGTTTGTATTAGGGGGGAAGCTACCTAGGGTTTTGATTTCATGCGTTCAACCTATCCCGCTTTTGATAATCAACATTCACATCCACGTCAGATATGGCTTTGGGGGGGTGAGAGTGCCACGTAGGTTCAGAAACCCACAAACCAAGCTCAGATCCAAGCCAGGGCACTTTTGTCATACGGAGAGTGATGAGCGGATAATTTATACGCTTTTTGGCATTATTTTAATTAGTTTTTAGTGTGATTTAGTTAGTTTTTACTATGTTTTTATTAGTTTTTATGCAAAATTCACATTTCTGGACTTTACTACGAGTTTGTGTATTTTTCTATGATTTCAGGTATTTTCTGGCTGAAATTGAGGGACCTGAGCAAAAAGATGATTCAGAGGCTGAAAAAGGACTGCAGATGCTGTTGGATTCTGACCTCCCTGCACTCGAAATGGATTTTCTGGAGCTACAGAAACCCAATTGGCGCTCTCTCAATTACGCTGAAAAGTAGACATCTAGGGCTTTCTAGCAATATATAATAGTCCATCTTTTGCCCGAGTTTTGATGACATAAACTGGCATTTAAACGCCAACGTCCTGCCCTATTTTGAAGTTAAACGCTAGAAACAGGTTACAAACCAGAGTTAAACGCCACAAACAGGCTGCAACCTGGCGTTTAACTCCAAGAGAAGCCTCTACACGTGTAAATCTCAATACTCAGCCCAAGCACACACCAAGTGGACCCCGGAAGTGGATTTCTGTACTATCTACGCTTAGTTACTTATTTTTTGTAACCCTAGCTACTAGTTTAGTATAAAAACTACTTTTAGAGATTTATTTTGTACCTCATGACATTTTCACGTTTTACATTGTATCTCTACGACATGAGTCTCTAAACACCATGATTGGGGGTGAGGAGCTCTGCTGTGTTTCGATGAATCAATGCAATTACTACTGTTTTTCATTCAATCACGCTCGTTTCTATTCTAAGATATTCACTCGCACTTCACCCTGATGAATGTGATGATTCGTGGCACTCATCATCATTCTCACCTATGAACACGTGCCTGACAACCACCTCTGTTCTATTTGCACTAGCTTGAGTGTGTATCTCTTAGCCTCCTGGTTCATGATCAGAGTCTTCGTGGTATAGGCTAGAATTATTGGCGACCATTCCTGAGATCCGGAAAGTCTAAACCTTGTCTGTGGTATTTCGAGTAGGATCTGGGAAGGGATGACTGTGAAAAGCTTCAAACTTGCGAGTGTTGGACGTAGTGACAGACGCAAAAGAATCAATGGATTCTATTCCAACATGAGTGAGAACCGACAGATGATTAGCCGTGCGGTGACAGTGCATTTGGACCATTTTCACTGAGAGGATGGATTGTAGCCATTAACAACGGTGATCCACCAACATACAGCTTGCCATGGAAGGAGACCTGCGTGCGTGAAGAAGAAGACAGTAGGAAAGCACAGATTCAGAAGACAGAGCATCTCCAAAACCTCAATCTGCTCTCCATACTGCATAACAAGTATTATTTATTTTATGTTAATTACTCTTCATAAACCCAACCATTGTTATTATTAATTTCCTGACTAAGAATTATAAAATAATCATAGCTTGCTTCAAGCCGACAATCTCCGTGGGATCGACCCTTACTCACGTAAGGTATTACTTGGACGACACAGTGCACTTGCTGGTTAGTGGTACGAGTTGTGAAAAGTGTGATTCACAATTCGTGCACCAAGTTTTTGGCGCCGTTGCCGGGGATTGTTCGAGTTTGGACAACTGACGGTTTATTTTGTTGCTAAGATTAGGAAAAATTTATCTTTTTAGTTTAGAGTCACTAAAATTGCGTCTTCTATTATTGTTTTTGGTTGATTTTTTTTTAAAAAAAATCCTTATTTTCTCTTTTTAAATTTTTCGAAAATTTTTATAAACTAATAATTGAGTTTTTCTGTTTGAGTTTAGTTTCATATTTTAAGTTTGGTGTCAATTGCATGATTTTATTTTTCTTTTAATTTTTTTTCGAATTATTAGTGCTCAGAATATAAAAAATTTTAAGTTTGGTGTCCTTTGTGTTTCTATTTCTTAAAATTTTTTTCAAAAGTTGTTCTTAGTGTTCATTGTGATATTCAAAGCTTTCCTGTTTGTTTTCTTTGTTTTGATCTAAAAATTTAAGTTTGGTGTCATTTTTACTGTTTTTCTCTTTCTTCATTAAATTCAAAAATATTTTTTCTCTTCATTCTAATTAATTTTTGAATTTTCCCTTAAAAATTCATATTTTTAATTTAAAACTTTTTATTCTATCTTATCTTAGTTTTGAAATTTCAAAATTCAAAATCTTTTTCAAAAAATCATATCCAAGGTTTTTCAAATCTTCTTAATTAAGTAATTATTTTAGTTTTCAAATTTATTTCTCTCTTAGTTTTCGAAATTTATATTTTAGTTTCTAATTATTTTATTTTATCTTATTATTTTTATTTTATTTTTAATAATTCGGTTTGTTTCTACTTAAATAAAATAAAAACAAAAATATATTTTATTTGCAATTCATATCAATTCCCTTTTATCCATCATGGACCTGAATGGAAATGAACAGTCCAGAAGGACTTTAGGGTCATATGCTAACCCCATTACTGCTGCATATGGGAGTAGCATCTGTATACCTCCCATCAAGGCAAGAAGTTTTGAGCTAAATCCTCAGCTCATTGTCATGGTGCAGCAAAATTGCCAGTATTCCGGTCTTCCACAGGAAGAACCTACTGAGTTTCTGGCGCAGTTCTTGCAAATTGCTGACACAGTGCGTGACAAAGAGGTAGATCAGGATGTATACAGGCTGTTACTGTTTTCATTTGCTGTAAAAGATCAAGCTAAGAGGTGGTTAAATAACCAACCCACAGCAAGCATAAGAACATGGAAACAGTTATCAGAGAAATTCCTGAATCAATATTTCCCTCCAAAAAGGATGACACAGCTAAGGCTGGACATCCAAGGCTTTAAACAAGAGGATGATGAATTTCTTTATAACGCCTGGGAGAGGTACAGAGGAATGCTAAGGAAATGCCCCTCTGAAATGTTTTCAGAGTGGGTACAATTAGACATCTTCTACTATGGGCTTATAGAAGAAGCTCAGATATCTTTAGACCACTTAGCTGGTGGATCTATACACATGAGAAAGACTATTGAAGAGGCTCAAGAGCTTATTGATATAGTTGCTAGAAATCAGCATATGTACATAAGTAATGAATCCTCTATGAAAGAAGAAGCTAAGGCAGTATCAACTGACTTTAGTCCTCAGGAACAAGTTGCTGAACTCAATCAGCAACTATCTTCTATAACAAGGCAGTTAGCAGAATTCAAGGAGATGCTACAAGAAACCAAAAATGCTAACAAGGATATGGAATCACAATTGAATCAGACAAAACAACAGTTATCAAAACAGATAACAAAGGAGTGCCAAGCAGTTCAATTAAGAAGTGGAAAAATATTAAATATCTCAACTCAAAGCAGCAAAAAGCCAAGAAAGGAACAGCTGACAGAGGATGTGCAACCTGCTACCCAAAATCCCTCTGAGGACACTAAGAGCCCAGAGAGGAATAAGTCTGGCGTTCAAACGCCAAAAACGGGTGAAAAACTGGCATTAAACGCCCAATCCATGTCCAGTTCTGGCGTTCAAACGCCAGAAAAGGGTAGGAATCTGGCGTTAAACGCCCAATCCATGTCCAGTTCTGGCATTCAAATGCCAGTGAGGGATCAGACACCTGCAAGTGCTGATAATAACTCCCTCAAGAAGGCTTCTCAACCTGCCTCTGTAGAAAATAAACCTGCAGCAACTAAGGTTGAAGAATATAAAGCCAAAATGCCTTATCCTCATAAACTCCGCCAAGCGGAACAGGATAAACAATTTGTCTGCTTTGCAGACTATCTCAGGACTCTTGAAATAAAGATTCTGTTTGCAGGCACTTGAGCAAATACCCTCTTATGCTAAGTTCATGAAAGAGATCTTAAGTCATAAGAAGGATTGGAGAGAAACTGAAAAAGTTTTTCTCACTAAAGAATGCAGTGCAGTCATTCTAACAAGCTTACCAAAAAAGCTTAAGGATCCCGGAAGCTTTATGATACCATGCACATTAGAGGGTACTTGTACCAAGACAGCTCTATGTGACCTTGGGGTAAGTATCAATCTAATCCCTGCATCCACTATCAGAAAGCTTGGCTTGACTGAAGAGGTCAAACCAACCCAGATATGTCTTCAACTTGCTGATGGCTCCATTAAATATCCATCAGGCATAATTGAGGACATGATTGTCAAGGTTGGGTCATTTGCCTTTCCCACTAACTTTGTAGTGCTGGAAATGGAGGAGCACAAGAGTGCAACTCTCATTCTAGGAAGACCCTTCCTAGCAATTGGACGAACTCTCATTGATGTCCAAAAAGTGGAAGTGACCCTGAGAGTCAATGAGGATGAGTTCAAGTTAAATGTTGTCAAAGCTATGCAGCATCCAGACACATCAAATGACTGCATGAGCATTGATATTATTGACTCCTTGGTGTAAGAGATCAATATGACTGAGAATCTCGAATCAGAGCTAGAGGACATCTTTAAAGATGTTCAGCCTGATCTGGAGGAACCAGAGGAAATAAAAGAACCTCTGAAAATTCCTCAGGAAGAGGATAAGCCTCCTAAACCCGAGCTCAAACCACTACCACCATCCCTGAAATATGCATTTCTAGGAGAAGGTGACACTTTTCCGGTGATCATAAGCTCTGCTTTAAATCCACAGGAAGAGAAAGCACTAATTCAGGTGCTAAGGACACACAAGACAGCTCTTGGGTGGTCCATAAGTGATCTTAAGAGCATTAGCCCAGCAAGATGCATGCACAAGATCCTATTGGAGGATGATGCTAAGCCAGTGGTTCAACCACAGAGGCGGCTAAATCTATCCATGAAGGAGGTGGTGCAGAAAGAGGTCACTAAGTTACTAGAGGCTGGGATTATTTATCATATTTCTGATAGCCCCTGGGTGAGCCCTGTCCATGTTGTCCCCAATAAGGGAGGCATGACAGTGGTTCATAATGAAAAGAATGATCTGGTTCCTACAAGAATAGTTACAGGGTGGCATATGTGTATTGACTACAGAAGGCTCAATACAGCCACCAGAAAGGATCATTTTCCTTTACCATTCATAGACCAGATGCTAGAGAGACTAGCAAGTCATGAATACTACTGCTTTTTGGATGGCTATTCAGGTTACAACCAAATTGCAGTAGATCCTCAGGACCAAGAGAAAATAGCATTCACATATCCATCTGGAGTATTTGCCTACAGGAGGATGCCATTTGGTCTATGTAATGCACCTGCAACCTTTCAGAGGTGCATTCTATCTATTTTCTCTGACATGGTAAAGAAATTTCTAGAAGTCTTCATGGATGACTTCTCAGTATTTGGAGACTCATTCGGCTCCTGTCTTGACCATCTAGCACTTGTTCTGAAAAGGTGCCAAGAGACTAACCTAGTTTTAAACTGGGAGAAATGTCACTTTATGGTGACTGAAGGAACTGTCCTTGGGCATAAAATTTCGAACAAGGGAATAGAGGTGGATCAAGCTAAGGTAGAGGTAATTGAAAAATTACCACTACCTGCCAATGTTAAGGCAATCAGAAGCTTTCTGGGGCATGCAGGATTCTATAGGAGGTTTATAAAGGATTTTTCAAAAATTGCAAAACTTCTAAGCAATCTGCTAGCTGCTGACACGCCATTTGTCTTTGACACAGAGTGTCTACAGGCATTTGAGACTCTGAAATCTAAGTTGGTCACAGCACCTGTCATTTCTGCACCAGAATGGACATTACCATTCGAATTAATGTGTGATGCCAGTGACCATGCTATTGGTGCAGTATTGGGATAGAGGCATGACAAGCTTCTGCACGTCATTTACTATGCTAGCCGTGTTTTAAATGATGCACAGAAGAATTACACAACCACAGAAGTATTGCTGCACAGGTCATGGCTGGGAATTTGCTTGAATAGGTAGCCAATTTATGTCTCAAGTTTCTTGATGGCAGCATCTTGATCCTGCATATCAAGTAGTTGATCACCTGTCCCGGATAGAACCAGTAGCAGGAGCGTCCCTCCCTCCTACTAAGATCTCTGAAACCTTTTCGGATGAGCAATTGTTTGCTATTCAGGAAGCTCCGTGGTTTGCAGACATTGCAAACTATAAAGCTCAGTAATGTCAAGCTATTGACAGTAAAGAAGCGCTTATTGGGAGGCAACCCAATCTTATTTATCTATGTTAATTACTTTTTCATTTCATTTTCCATTATTATTTTATGTTTTCTTTAGGTTGATAATCATGTGGAGTCATAAAAATAGCTTCAGAATTAAAGCAGAATCAAAAACAACATAAAAAATAGCACACCCTGGAGGACAGACTTACTGGCGTTTTAACGCCAGAAAGAAGCAACAAGCTGGCGTTTAACGCCAGAACAGAGCACCAAATTGGCGTTAAACGCCAGAAACAGGCTGCAACCTGGCGTTTAACGCCAGAATTGCATTCTAAGGGCGTTTTGCACGCCTAAATGGAGCAGGGATGAGAAGTCCTTGACCCCTCAGGATCTGTAGACCCCACAGGATCCCCACCAACCTCAACTCATTCTCTCTCCCCCAGGATCCCCACCTACCTCACCATTCAAATTCAAACCATTCCCCTCCAAACCCACCCATTCACACACCTCCATCTCCTCCACTTCTCCTTCTACCCCCTTCTATCTTCTTTTGCTCGAGGACGAGCAAACCTTTTAAGTTTGGTGTGGAAAAAAAGCGTGGCTTTTTTGTTTTTTCCATAACCATTTATGGCACCAAGGCCGGAGAAACCTCTAGAAAGAGGAAAAGGAAGGCAGTTGCTTCCACCCCCGAGTCATGAGAGATGGAGATGTTCATCTCAAGGGTCCATAGTTCAGTGGTAGAGCATTTGACTACAGATCAAAGAGCCATAAGGGAGGAGCAACAAAGGCAAGGAAGAGACATAGAGGAGCTCAAGAGCACCATTGGTTCTTCAAGAGGAAGAAGACGCCACCCTCACTAAGGTGGACCTGTTCCTTAATCTCCTTGTCTATTTATTTTTCTATTTTTGGTTTTGAGCTTTATGTTTGACTATGTTTTGTGTCTTTACTACATGATCATTAGTGTCTAGTGTCTATGCCTTAAAGTTATGAATGTCCCATAAATCCTTCACCTTTCTTAAATGAAAAATGTTCCTAATTACAAAAGAACAAGAAGTACATGAATTTCAATTTTTATCTTGAAATTAGTTTAATTATATTGATGTGGTGACAATACTTTTTGTTTTCTGAATGAATGCTTGAACAATGCATATGTCTTTTGAATTTGTTGTTTATGAATGTTAAAATTGTTGGTTCTTGAAAGAATGATGAAAAAGGAGAAATATTATTGATAATCTGAAAAATAAAAAAAAATGATTCTTGAAGCAAGAAAAAGCAGTGAAAAAGCAAAAGCTTGCGAAAAAAAAGAGAAAAAAATAGAAAGAAAAAGAAAAAGCAAGCAGAAAAAGCCAATAGCCCTTTAAACCAAAAGGCAAGGGTAAAATAAAAATGATCCAAGGCTTTGAGCATTAATGGATATGAGGGCCCAAAAGAATAAAATCTCGGCCTAAGCGGCTAAACCAAGCAGTCCCTAACCATGTGCTTGTGGTGTGAAGGTGTTAAGTGAAAAGCTTGAGACTGAGCGGTTAAAGTCATGATCCAAAGCAAAAAGAGTGTGCTTAAGAACTCTGGACACCTCTAATTGGGGACTCTAGCAAAGCTGAGTCACAATCTGAAAAGGTTCACCCAGTTATGTGTCTGTGGCATTTATGTATATGGTGGTAATACTGGAAAACAAAGTGTTTAGGGCCACGGCCAAGACTCATAAAGTAGCTATGTTCAATAATCAACATACAGAACTAGGAGAATTAATAACACTATCTGGATTCTGAGTTCCTATAGATGCCAACCATTCTGAACTTCAAAGGATAAAGTGAGATGCCAAAACTGTTCAGAGGCAAAAAGCTACTAGTCCCGCTCATCTAATTGGAGCTAAGTTTCATTGATATTTTGGAATTTATAGTATATTCTATTCTTTTTATCCTATTTGATTTTCAGTTGCTTGGGGACAAGCAACAATTTAAGTTTGGTGTTGTGATGAGCGGATAATTTATACGCTTTTTGCCATTGTTTTTAGGTAGTTTTTAGTATGATTTAGTTAGTTTTTACTATGTTTTTATTAGTTTTTATGA
Organism: Arachis ipaensis; assembly: GCF_000816755.2. NCBI lineage: Eukaryota > Viridiplantae > Streptophyta > Magnoliopsida > Fabales > Fabaceae > Arachis > Arachis ipaensis. Next base: position 28,760,818 of record NC_029791.2, on the reverse strand, counting down.
AAAATTCACATTTCTGGACTTTACTATGAGTTTGTGTGTTTTTCTGTGATTTCAGGTGTTTTCTGGCTGAAATTGAGGGACCTGAGCAAAAAGCTGATTCAGAGGCTGAAAAAAGACTACAGATGCTGTTGGATTCTGACCTCCCTGCACTCGAAATGGATTTTCTGGAGCTATAGAAACCCAATTGGCACGCTCTTAATTGCATTGGAAAGTAGACATCCAGGCCTTTCCAGCAATATATAATAGTCCATCCTTTGCCCGAGTTTTGACGACGAAAACTGGCGTTTAAACGCCAACTTCCTGCCCTATTCTGAAGTTAAACGCCAGAAACAGGTTACAAACCAGAGTTAAACGCCACAAACAGGCTGCAACCTGGCGTTTAACTCCAAGAGAAGCCTCTACACGTGTAAAGCTCAATACTCAGCCCAAGCACACACCAAGTGGGCCCCGGAAGTGCATTTCTGCACTATCTGCACTTAGTTACTTATTTTCTGTAACCCTAGCTACTAGTTTAGTATAAAAACTACTTTTAGAGATTTATTTTGTACCTCATGACATTTTCACGTTTTACATTATATCTCTACGGCATGAGTCTCTAAACCCCATGATTGGGGGTGAGGAGCTCTGCTGTGTTTCGATGAATTAATGCAATTACTACTATTTTTCATTCAATCACGCTCGTTTCTATTCTAAGATATTCACTCGCACTTCACCCTGATGAATGTGATGATTCGTGACACTCATCATCATTCTCACCTATGAACGCGTGCCTGACAACCACCTCCGTTCTATCTGCACTAGCTTGAGTGTGTATCTCTTAGCCTCCTAGTTCATGATCAGAGTCTTCGTGGTATAGGCTAGAATTATTGGCGGCCATTCCTGAGATCCGGAAAGTCTAAACCTTGTCTGTGGTATTCCGAGTAGGATCTGGGAAGGGATGACTGTGACGAGCTTCAAACTCGCGAGTGTTGGGCGTAGTAACAGACGCAAAAGAATCAGCGGATTCTATTCCAACATGAGTGAGAACCGACAGATGATTAGCCGTGCAGTGACAGCGCATTTGGACCATTTTCACTGAGAGGATGGATGGTAGCCATTGACAACGGTGATCCACCAACATACAGCTTGCCATGGAAGGAGACCTGCGTACATGAAGAAGAAGACAGAGCATCTCCTAAACCTCAATCTGCTCTCCATACTGCATAACAAGTATTATTTATTTTAGGTTAATTACTCTTCATAAACCCAACCATTGTTATTATTAATTTCCTGACTAAGAATTATAAAATAACCATAGCTTGCTTCAAGCCGACAATCACCGTGGGATCGACCCTTACTCACGTAAGGTATTACTCACAATTCGTGCACCAGAGAGCATCTATCATGGGTATAAGTTTAGTTTCGAGCTATCATGGATACAAATGTCATCGTTTTCATCTCTCATGGGTACAAATGGTCATTTATTCTTATTATCATTAGTCATTAATGTGATTTAGGATTGTGGATGATCTTAAATATTGATTCTGATATGCTATTATTCTATTAATTGATTGGTTTGATTATGATATTCATATTCTTGATTTGAACATTGCTGTATTTTAAAGTTTCAATTGTTCTTGTTATTTGATTGTTGGTTTGTTACATTTTAAAGTTTCAATTGTTGTTTAATGATTAGTACGCTGTTACAGTTCTTGTTTCGCATTGTTACAATGTCATTGCATTGTTGGTTCTGGTAGCATAATAAACATGGAACAAAGTTAAACATTGAACAAAGTAGTTGAAGGTTCTTGAATGTTGGTTCTTTGTTTTTTGGTTTAGGATTCTGTTAGTGCTACTCAGATTAAATTGTTGAAGGATTAATTTTGTTCACTACTGCTGTGTTGTATTCTGTTTTGTTACTTTTTTATGCTTTGCTGAAAAAAATTGTGCTGAAAATTTAAAACCTTGATCATTTTTGTTAATGTCAAAAAAAGTTTGTTAATTTTTGTTAAAATTATGCTAAAATCTTGTTAAAATTGTGATCAATATACTATGTGCTGAAAATATTGTCTTTGTTAATTTTTTGTTAAAATTATGTTGAAGTATAATCTTTTATTTGTAAATGATTGAATATTTATGATTAATTTGATTAATTTAATAATTTTTTTTATTTCTTCTAATGATTTTAATGAGTTCAATAGTGATAATTGTTCGGTTGGTCGGATACCGGACGGATCGGGTCAGGACTCTGGGGTCAACGCTTGGGATAGTGGAGAGGCTCGTCTGGTCGTGGTCTCCTGGTCCCGGGTGTGCGAGGTCCCGAGTACTTTGTGTGGAGAAGGGGGGGTGCCACCTGCAAAGACACTCCGACGCTCTAGAACGTCACGTACCTCGGGGGGAGAGCCAGTCTCCCCTTTATATACATGTCAGTAGTGGGCCCCTCAAGTGGACAGGCCCATACCCTCAAGGACGCTGTCCCACGGCTGTATGCAAGCCGTACGGGACGCGTGTCCGGGTCGGGTGGAGGACGCATTGCCGGGCCGGAGGGAACTCGGGTCGGGTTGACCCGCGTGAATTTGGGCCAGGCCGTAATAGTGCCCCCGACGCGTCAGCGATGGCCGCGGAGACCATTGGTGGCACGTGATGTCTTCGTTCGTGCGTTGTCGTCGTTGGCTGAGGTCGCTAGGTCAGAAGTTGAGGGGCTCAAAAAGAAGCTGAAGGCGACCAAGGATCAAGGAAAGAATGCAATTACTATGACTGAGGATGCCTTGAAGGCTCAAATGAAGATTGTGGCTCCCGACTTCGACACCTCTTCTATTGGGGTCTTTAAAATGATTCAAGATGGCAAGGTTGTAGATATGCTGAGGAAGTGATTCCTTGTAACTTTGTGTATTTGTCGTTTTGTTTGTTTTGAACAATTTGCTTGTCCGTTCCATATTTTGACGCTTTATAAGTTATCCTCGTTTGATTGCTTTGTGATTTGCGCTCGTTTCGTTGTCTTGTCGTGTTGCCGTTATCGTGTTACCGTTTATTCTGGGCGGGCTTATTTCTTGTGCCCGTCTCGCCGTTTTCACCTTTGGCAACAGTTCGGACCGATTTGGTCGCGTCGTCGTCGAATTGGTTAAGGCTTATGAGCCGTCTGGCTCCCGGGGTGATCAATCCCGGGGTGCCGTTTTAGGTTTTAGTCATGTGAAACAGATGTGAAGTAAGAAAATTTTAACAAGTAAAAAATTTGAACAAGTGAAAATTACTCGTCAGCTGGGCAAGTATTTGACAAAGTAAGTAAACAAGATGAATTAACATGTGGATAGGGCAAATATCAACTATCTGGCTAGGCTCCCTGGTCGGTGAGCCGGTGGGTCAAGAGTAGAACCTCTTTAGGTTACCTGCGTTCCATGTTCTGGGTATTTCCTTGCCGTCGAGTCTTTCGAGTTTGTAAGCGCCTTTGCCGAGTACCTCCCTTACCCTGTAGGGACCTTCCCAATTTACCGCCAGCTTACCTTCTCCTGGAGTCGGGACGCCGATGTCGTTGCGTCGCAGGACGAGGTCCCTTTCCTCGAAATCTCGTTTGAGGATTTTTGCGTTGTAACGCAGGGCTAGTCTTTGTTTCAGCGCCGTTTCTGTTAGGTGAGCCATCTCCCTTGTTTCTTCAATCAGGTCTTTCTCGACCGCTTCGCTCATGCCCGCGAGTAGTAGTCGGGGGCTTGGTTCGCCGATTTCGACTGGTATTACCGCATTGACCCCGTATGTTAGGCAAAAGGGAGTTTCCCCCGTAGCGCTTTGCTCGGTTGTCCGGTAGGACCATAAGACGGAGGAGAGTTCGTCAGCCCAGTTTCCTTTCTTACTGTCTAGGCGCTTCTTTAGACCAAGAAGGACGACTTTGTTTGCGGCCTCTACCTGCCCGTTTGTTTGGGGGTGTTCTATTGAGGAGAACTTTTGCTTTATCCCCAGGCCAGAGAGGAATTCCATGAACTTCTTGTCGGTGAACTGGGTCCCGTTGTCCGAGATAACGACCTCCGGGATACCGAAACGGGTTATCACCTGCCTCCACATGAACTTCCGGCAGTTGGAGGACGATATCGTGGCTAGTGATTCAGCCTCCACCCATTTGGTATAGTAGTCAATGGCGACAATGAGGTATTTGACTTGTCCTGGGCCGACTGGGAAAGGTCCCAGGAGGTCGACTCCCCATTGTGCAAAAGGTCGTGTAGTCGTTAGCGAGCTTAGCTCGGAGGCCGGTGCCTTGTGGAAGTTGGCGTTTTGTTGACACTTCGTGCATTTTCTGACGAATTCCTTTGAGTCCTTCATCATTGTCGGCGAGTAGTATCCTGCTCGGATAAGCTTCCTTGCTAGGGCTTTGCCCCCGATGTGGTGTCCGCAACACCCCTCATGTACTTCTTTAAGCACATAGTCTGTTTGGTCGGGGTGCAAACACTTCAATAGGGGCTGGCTGAGTCCCTTTTTGAATAGTTGTCCCTGTATGATTGCATATCTGGCCGCCTCCCTTCTTAAAGCTTTGGCTGCTTTCTCATCTTCGGGCAACTTGCCGAGTTCCAGGAAGTTGGTGATGGGGTCCAGCCATGAGGGGCTCGACTTCGTCAAGTGGAGGGCGACCGTTGGTTCCTTCACCATGCCTTGGATGAGCGACCGGTTACCCGATCCTGGCTTTGTGCTCGC
>NC_029791.2:28751257-28755033 GCF_000816755.2 Arachis ipaensis | reverse complement strand
GCTGGGGTCCATTCGAACGTCATTCCCTTTCTCATTAAATTGAAGAAGGGTAGGGCTCTTGCTGCCGATGCGCCGAGAAAACGGGATAAGGCTGTCAATCTTCCGGCAAGTCTCTGGACGTCTTTGATACAACCCGGACTCTTCATTTGAAGGACCGCTTGGCACTTTTCGGGATTGGCTTCCACTCCTCTTTGAGTGATCATGAAGCCCAGGAACTTTCCGGCCTCCATGGCGAACGCGCATTTGAGCGGATTAAGCCTTATGCCGTGTTGCCGTAGGGACGAGAAAACGCCGTTAAGGTCGCTCAGGAGATCGTCGGGTCGTGCGGTCTTTGCGAGTATGTCATCCACATAGACTTCTACTGTTTTGCCCATGAGTTCGCTGAATATCTTATTCATCAACCTTTGGTATGTGGCCCCGGCATTTTTTAGACCAAACGGCATTACCTTGTAACAATAGATGCCCCCTGGCGTTATGAACGCCGTTTTTTCCTCGTCGGGTCGGTGCATCGGTATCTGATTGTACCCTGAGTAGGCATCCATGAAGCTTAGATACCTGTACCCCGCCGCTGCGTCGACGAGTGCATCAATATTAGGCAGGGGGTAGCAGTCCTTGGGACAGGCCTTGTTGAGGTCAGAGTAGTCCACACACATTCTCCACCTCCCATTGTGTTTTTTAACCAGAACTACATTCGACAACCAAGTCGAGTTGTCCAGTTCCCGGATGAATCCCGCTTCTAAGAGGCTGGCCGTTTGCTTGGCCACCTCTTCCACCCTTTCCTGCGACATTTTTCTCCTTCTCTGGGCCACTGGTTTGGCTCCTACCTTTACGGCCAGGTGATGCGACATGAGCTGGGGATCTATCCCGGGCATGTCGGCAGGTGTCCAAGCAAAGAGGTCGGCATTGGCCCTGATCATTTCCATCAAAGGCTCCTTTATCTCGTGGGGGAGGTTTCTGTTTATGAATGTGAATTTATCGTCCTCCTCGCCGACTCTGAACTTTTCCAAGTCTCCTTCTAGCTCTGGTCTGGGTTTGTCGTCTACCCTGGCATCCAGGTCGGCCAGGAAGACCCCTGACGCTTCTTTGGATTTTTTCCTGAGAGAAAGGCTGGCGTGGTCGCAAGCGACCGCCGTTTCCAAGTCGCCCCTGAGGGATCCCACGGATCCGTCATCGGTGATGAACTTCATCACCAGTAGTTTCGTACTGATAGCTGCCCCCAGGTCGTTAATGGTCTTTCTCCCCAGGATGATGTTATAAGCCGTCGAATCTCGTAATATTACAAAGTCTGCCATGACTGTTCTCCGTCTTTGCCCTTGTCCCACAGAGGTCGGGAGTGTGATGATTCCGTCCGGCTTGATGAAGTGGTCTCCTAACCCTACCACACCGTGCTGGTGGGTCGTCAGGTCAGAATCTCTCAATCCCAGGGCATCGAAAATGTTTCGGAACATGAAATTTGAGTCTGCCCCCGTGTCTACCAGGATTCGTTTGACGAGGCCAGTTCCGACCCTAGCCGTGATGACCATGGGCGGACTTTCCGGCACCTCGTCGAACCATTGGTCCTCCGGGCCGAAAGAGATAGGTGGGAGACCCTTAAGATTTCTAACGGGTGAGGTGGAGACCGCTAGGACCTTGGCATCTTTCTTCTGCGCCGATTTCGACTTCGGGGCGGTATTCTTGGCCGTCACCACATTTACCACCGTGAGACCGTGGTCGTCACCCTCTGGTTCTTGTCGTCGCCTCGTTGGTCGGGATCTATCTTCGCTGTCGTGGTCCCGGTTGCGTCTCCTTGGTTCCCTTATAAGGTGGGAGAAATCGGCGAGTTTGCCGTCCCTGATAGCTTGCTCGAGGGCGTCCTTTAGGTCAAAGCAGTCTTGGGTCTTGTGCCCGTAACCCTTGTGATACTCGCAGTAGAGGTTCTTGTTTCCTCCCGTCCTGTCCTTCAGTGGTCGGGGCTTCGACAGTATCCCCTTTTCTGTTATCTGTTGGTAAACTTCAGTGATCGATGCCGTGAGGGGGGTGTAGTTGGTGAACTTCCCAACTCGGGGGAACGGTTTGGGTGGTTTACTCGGACCGCCGTCCCTGGCGTGTTCCTTTGGTCTTTCTCTGGCTTCAAAGTGCTGGGCTTGGTTGTAGGCGGGCTGCCGTTTATTGGCAGCCACAACCCGGCTGACTTCCTCGTCATTGATGTATTCTTTGGCCACGCACTGGATCTCTTGCATTGTCCAGACGGGCTTTGTGGTGAGGTGTTTCCTGAAGTTCTCATTCGAGAGCCCGTTCGTTAAGCACAAACTTGCCACCGAGTCCGTCAGACCGTCAATTTCCAAGCACTCGTCATTAAAACGGTCCAGGTATTTCCTGGTCGGCTCTCCGGGTCTCTGTGTCACCCCTAGCAAATTGATTGGGTGTTTGGCTTTGACAATCCTAGTCGTGAACTGAGCCAAGAAGGCGTGGCTGATGTCGGAGAATTGGGTCACCGAGCCTTGCGGGAGGTTGTTGAACCACCGTATTGCCGGGCCCGCTAAGGTGACCGGGAAAGCGCGGCATCTGACCTCGTCTCCCACTCCTTCTAGGTTCATCCTGGCCTCAAAGGCCGTCAAGTGTTCCAGGGGGTCTTGCGTTCCGTTATACTTCATGTCTGTCGGCTTGTCGAAGTGTTTCGGTAGTCGGACCTCGAGTACGGAACGGTGGAAAGGAGTCGCTCCTATTATGACGGGTCCTCGGGCAGTTCTTCTCGACTCGTCGTTCTCGCGGTGCGCCTCCTCGTCGCCCCTGTTCGACGCACGCCGCCTTTCGTGTCGGGCGTAGATAATGGGGTCCCGACTTCTTCTTCTGGGGCGTACCCGCCCCCCAGTGCTCTCCGACTCGTATTGGGGGCTCGGCGTGCGCCTCGAGCGGCTCCTTGAACGGGAACGGGTGGGGCTCCGCTCTGGGGAGCGTTGGTCGCGCTCTCTCTCTGCTAGCCTGCGCTCTAAGTCCTGCATTCTGTGGCGCAGTTCTTGCATTATCCTGGCGTGGTTGTCACCTGTCCCCCCCGAAGGGGCGTCTCTCGTAAGTTTGCGTCGCATCCCTTGGGGGCGACCTCTGTTGTTGCCGGGTTTCCGTCCCAACGGCGCCTCCCCCGAGCACGGGAGGCGCTACCTCGGAGCCTGTCCCAGTTTGGACCAGCACAAAATCCATGGACGATTTTCCCCACAGACGGCGCCAATGTTCGGTAAGTCGGATACCGGACGGATCGGGTCAGGACTCTGGGGTCAACGCTTGGGATAGTGGAGAGGCTCGTCTGGTCGTGGTCTCCTGGTCCCGGGTGTGCGAGGTCCCGAGCACTTCGCATGCAGAGGGGGGGGTAAGAACGTCACGTACCTCGGGGGGAGAGCCAGTCTCCCCTTTATATACATGTCAGTAGTGGGCCCCTCAAGTGGACAGGCCCATACCCTCAAGGACGCTGTCCCACGGCTGTGTGCAAGCCGTACGGGACGCGTGTCCGGGTCGGGTGGAGGACGCATTGCCGGGCCGGAGAGAACTCGGGTCGGGTTGACCCGCGTGAATTTGGGCCAGGCCGTAACAATAATATTAACTAACAAGTGATAAATTATTAATAATTAATGAGATCAAAGATTATATTAAATTTTAGTTGATGTAATGTTTTTAAATTTAAAAAATATTTTAAAGTTTATATTATTATTAGACTATAATTATATTTTAAAATATTTATTAATAATTTATTTATTATTTTATTATAAAATAATTTTTTTAATTAGAATATAATAGTATAATTA
>NC_029791.2:28739513-28751228 GCF_000816755.2 Arachis ipaensis | reverse complement strand
GCTAATAGTCACCAAAAAAAATTAATTAGGCTAATAAATTAATAAACTAATAATTAAAACGGTTGAATGACGGTTCGATTTTCATCCTTGGTTTACATCTACCCACATACCACATTCAAGCTACACTCACAGTCACCAAGAACCAAGGTCATTGCCGTAATTTCGTAGTCAGCATTCAACAAACCCGCCCCGTCAGATAGTCAGTCACTGTCGGAACTCTTCTTCTTCCTCCTCCAGCGTCATGTCCCTTTTCTCCGCCCCCGCTCTCGGAGGAGCAGCCGCCTTAAAAGCCATTCCTTCGCCGCAAAAGAACCACCGTACCAGAACCTCCGATCAGCTCTACCTCCTCTCTTCGCAAATTCACTGGCTCAATGCCTCCCCTTCTTCCCTTCGTCCTCTTCGCTCCGTTCAACAACGCCTTCGAGTTCGGGTTTCTTCAAATGACGCTCACTTCAACTCCATTCCCGACAAGAACGAACCGTACAACCAGAAACGACAGCAGCAGCAGCAGCAACAGCAACTGGAACCGAGTTTTACAGAGTTCATCACTTCGGAGAGGGTGAAAGTGGTGGCGATGCTTGCTCTCGCTCTTGCTCTGTGTAACGCCGATCGCGTCGTCATGTCAGTCGCCATCGTGCCGTTGTCCCTCGCCAATGGCTGGAGCCGCGCTTTTGCCGGTGTCGTTCAGGTATCTCTTTCCCACACATGCACACCACATGTTTGAAGAATTGCATCCAAGTTATCTATTTTTAGTTTGAATTAGCATAATTTTGCATCCAAGATTCAAGAGAAGTTAATCAGTTCAAAATTGTTACAAGCATGTTGAGTAGTATCTGGTAAGTTTACTTGGCTCAAAGCCGATTAGTCTGAGACAACTAAAACTTACATTATTGGATGCTAAGTTCGGAACAGTTTCGTGAGAATTTTGGGAAAGCCAAAAAATAAATAAAATAATAAAAAAGGAAGTTTTTGTCATTTTGATTTGATAACTTAAGCCAAACTAACATTTTTCTGGTTCTTGATTGATGCTTCTTCAAAGTGTTTGAAGAACTCACTATGCTGATTAATATTCTGAGGAGAAATTTGGAGGTTTTCTTAATTGATGTTTGATGGGTGTGCATATCAGTCGTCTTTTCTCTGGGGTTATTTCGCTTCACCTATAGCTGGAGGTATGTTGGTTGATCACTATGGCGGCAAGGTGGTCATGGCTTGGGGAGTGGCACTGTGGTCGCTGGCTACTTTTCTTACTCCCTTTGCTGCGGAGAACTCGCTTTTGGCACTGCTTGCTGTTCGTGCTTTGCTCGGCATAGCTGAAGGAGTTGCTCTTCCTTCCATGAATAACATGGTGGCCAGGTATTGAACAGTGACATGGGTTTGATTTGTGCAAGTATTCATTTTCAGATGGCACCAAGAATATCACATTTTATAGTTATGATTAGTTTTTCTCATGACATGACTTGGTTGTCACTTCATGATGATTGTATATATGATAACTAGAATACGGCTATAAGGTTATGACTTATGAGTTTAATGCATGGCCTTTGATTTGTCAATTTGTGATGATTTTCTGATTTGCTGGAGCAAGAGAGGCTTGATCATGACTGAATTTTGTTCTTCCCTGTTAGATGGTTTCCTCAAACTGAACGCGCAAGGGCTGTTGGAATTTCAATGGCTGGGTTTCAGCTTGGATGCGCATTAGGGCTCTCACTGTCTCCAATCCTTATGTCACAAGGTGGTATATTTGGTCCATTTGTGATTTTTGGCTTGTCTGGGTTTCTTTGGGTCTTGGTATGGTTATCTGCAACGTCCAGCACTCCTGACCAAAGTCCTCAGATATCACAATATGAATTGGAGTATATATTGAATAAAAGGCAAAATTCTGTTGCCGTTGAGACAGCAAAAACCAAGAAAGTTAAAGTGATCCCTCCTTTCAGGCGCTTGTTTTCTAAGATGCCAACATGGTCTCTAATTGTTGCAAATTCCATGCATAGCTGGGTAATGCTTGATATTTATTGTACCTGATTATTTTATAATTGCAGGCATTCTTAATAGTTGATAAATTTTCATATTTGATAGCAACATTACCATTTATTATTTCCCAGCTAGAGACTGTTATTTCCATGCATGAAGTAATCCTCATCTTTTGTTATTCGCCAATAGAGAAATATAAGAGATAGTCCCGAAATATGGTTCTTGACCCCTTTCCTCAACATCATGATTATTCTCTTCATTATTTTGATGATTTTTTCATGCAAACTCTGTTATTTGTTTATTTATTTATTTATTATTTGTTGTCATTTCCTTAACTTCCCCTCTTCTATTTCACAGGGGTTTTTTATTGTTCTTTCTTGGATGCCCATATACTTCAACTCGGTAAGACTTATCCTATTTTATACTTTATGATTGTCAAAAGTCAAGCAATAAAGATTTAGAAATCAAAACTTCATGTTCCATATCTAAATAATTTCTCATCATAGGTATATCATGTGGATCTCAGGCATGCAGCATGGTTCAGTGCTGTTCCATGGGCTGTGATGGCTATCATGAATTACATGTCTGGCTTGTTGTCCGATATGATGATACAAAGTGGCACAAGTGTCACTTTGACTCGTAAAATTATGCAGGTACATCACATTCACTTATTGAACCAAGTAACCATTTTGAATGATTATTTGATACTTATGCATAAAATATCTTGCTAGGTTGGTCCCTATCTCAAGTTCTTTCAATACATCTCTTATTTTCTTAATCTATAAAATTTTTTTATTTTTGTCTTTGGCAGTTGTGATATTCTATTTCAGGAGAATTGAGAAATAACTAGTCAAATATTTGTCCTGGATATTTTCAAGGCTTTGACTCTATTCTATTCATATCATAGTTTGGGTTTAGCTTTTTCTCACTGGATATTAGTTTTAATGATGATGCTTATTCTGCACTCTCACTGCAGACCATTGGTTTTGTTGGTCCTGGAGTTTGTCTCATCGGGTTGGCAACAGCAAAGAATCCCTCCGTTGGTGCTGCTTGGCTTACTGTAGCTTTTGGCCTGAAATCTTTCAGTCACTCTGGCTTTCTTGTGAACCTTCAGGTATCTGATTTCAATCATATAAGAAATAAATAAATTCAGTCAAACATCGTTGAGTTCTCACTTAACATTTACTTTATTTATTATAACAGGAGATTGCACCAAAATATTCTGGCGTTTTACATGGTATGATTTCATCTTTATCTCGTAAGCGTGTGGGGATTGTATACACGTTGGTGTTATGAAACACATATCTAATGACATTGGATCTAGTGCAATCTAGTTTTGGTAAATGGGTAAGGGTAATTTGGTAGGTATGGTCTCTGATCTAGAATCAAGTATTGCTTAACAAGTGGCAGAACTAAATTGAAGAGCTACTCTGTGTGTTTAAAGTCTAAGAATGGAATTTGAAGCTGTGATACCATAGTTTAAAGCATCCATCAGTGCCCTTCACTTGGGTTGTGTTTGTGATTAAGGTTTTGGAGGAAGGGGGAGGATGGAAGGGTTTGAACATTGATGAGTAAAATGGGCTCATATTTACTTCCTTTCCCTTTAAAAATCTCAATTCACAAACACACCCATATTTCCTTAAGCCAAGGTAGATACAATGGTTGAATACCCTTGGATCCATGTATTGCATATTGTGGGAATATACCCTCACTAAAATTTGGGAACATGTTTAGAAATATATGGATATATACACTCGTTGCCCTCAAGATTTTATTAAATTTGACTGCATACATACTAGGATAACAATTATGTGAAACTTCTTATTCGATACCTATTATTTGCCCCCACTCTCAAAATTTTATGTGGTATATACAATACATGAAACTTCTGGATTTTCCTTTTAACATTACTTTCCTGGTTCTTACTGCACATGAGGGGGAAAAAACATAGGGTAACATAACGTGCAACATCTGATAAAAGCTGAGAAAATAACAGTCTACGTATTCTAGAATAAGATCTCTCATAAAGAAAACTTATTGATTCCTTGTTCTAGGAATTTCAAATACGGCCGCAACATTGGCTGCTATAATTGGAACAGTTGGAGCTGGCTATTTTGTTGAGCTAGTTGGTTCCTTCCCAGGATTTCTGTGGCTTACATCACTACTGTATTTTCTTTCTGCTCTTTTCTACTGCCTCTTCTCAACTGCAGAGAGAGTAAATTTTGATGATCCTGGTGAGTATAAATGTACGGCGGCATTTATCTTTCAACATTTCAATTTATTTAATTTTTTTTTGGTTCAGAGTATTATTTGCTTTTTTTGTAGCTTTCCAAGTCTCCTTGTATTAAATGCTGATGAAATTTATGTCAAACCCTCGTGACAGTTAGCTGAAGAGTATCAGAAACGGTATGCTGCATTGTACAGAACAATCTCTTGTAGTATATGAAAAGGAAATTAGATGAAGAATGGCAAAAATGGTTACATTGTGAAGTTGGTCTTTTCCTATAAAACAGACTCTAACCTTCTTCAATTACCTGGCGTATAACCATTGATGTATAATTGTATAGTTTGTTTTTGGCCACCCTTGATGGTATTGTTTTGGGTGCATTTGGAGTTGTGGGTTGATGTGGAAAGTATGCTAAACAGGGTATCCTTTTCTTTGCTTCTAAACATCTTTCTAATAATAACTGACTGAAGGATTTTTTTTTTTTAAAAAAAAAATCTAAAACATAGATTGTATCCATCTCTTATTTAATAAGCAGGGCTATTTATGGGTTTATTTAATGTAAATTCCATTAAGGCGTAAATTTTCATCCGATAATCATTTTAGTAATTGAACTTTAAACATGCTTAGTTTGGTTTTTATGTCTTATATCTGTGAATCAAATTGAATTTTTTTGTTGTCATCTTATTAATAGAAATTTTTTTATCTTTTTGCAATTCATTTGAATCTATTCTTAATATATAAAAGTAGATACATAAATTTACCCAAGTTACTTTTAAAACATCTTTTTCTTTCTACTAATGCTATGTCAGCAACATCACTTACTTGGCAAAATATTAGAATTAACCACTCAATTTTTGCCAAATCAACTATTATTTCCAAATCAGCAAAAAAAAAATACAAAAATTTGTAATCAAATTTGTAACCTACAAAAACATTGAATCCATATCCATATATTTATTATATCTCACCATTATAAACAATACAATAAATTTATAACTCCAATAATTAATTTATTAATTTCTATAAATAACTCATTAAATATAATAAACATTCATATTATAAATGTAATAATAATATTATTAATCATAATAAATTTTACGTTACAAATATTCAAATTCCATACTATTTGAACTACTTATATAAGTCTTTTATCACTATTTTTTCAAATGACATCAAATTTAGCACAAAAAATTTATTATATTTTTAAATTAAATTTACGAAAAAAATACTAAAATTAATTCTACAAAATATAGTCATTTTTAATATTTATTATATACTATCATTAATTTACCATCTGCGCATTGCGCGGGTCTCATTCTAGTTGTAATAGATAGGCAGATGGCTAGTTGGAATTGTTACAAGTGTTTAACTAGGAAATCAATTTTATAAAATTAAATTTCATTGTTGAATGGATTCAATCATTCAATAATCAATATGGTAAAATAACATGATCAGGTAAAAGATCTTAATTTCTACCTATACAAAAAAATTTTTTTGGTGACTAAACAGAAAAGAAAGAAAAAAACAGAGACAAAACCAAATTAATTGGCTAAGTTCATATCTAAATCTATTAGATATTGAAACTCACTCCATGGTTGACTTCAATTCGAGTGAATGTCTGCGATAGAAGCAGTTGTTTTAACCATACAATCTGCAACACTATTTGCATTCCTCTGAGTTAAAAGAATGGAGAATCTCCAATTCTAATTCATAATTTCCTGTATATGCTTTGCCAAATTTCATTCCAAAATATCCTTACCAAGTATTCTTTGGTTTACTAAGAAAAGCGCTTCTAAACAGTCTGTTTCACAAATAACCTCACGAAATTCACTATCCCAAACTAAAAGTAAACCTCTCCAAATCGCATACAATTCAGCAAAAAGAACACTACACACTTCAACTTTCCCAATGCAACCTTTCAACCAACATCCATCAGAATTGCGAATGATACAACCAAAACCAGCATAGCCAAAAGGAGCAAAACAACTAGCATCACAATTCAATTTAACAGAATGAACTGGAGGTGGAACCCAATGCAAACAAAGCGAAGGAGGAGACAAAGATTGATGCATAGCAAAAATAGTGTGGAACTCCCTTACTGAACTACGATTCAAACTCACCACTTTACCAGCACTCTAAGAGTCATCTGTATTAAATAAGTCACGATTCCTGCTTCTCCAAATCCACTAGATGGTTGAAAAGAAAAGAAAAATATTTCCACTCCTTGCACCTCTATAGAGCCAATCACGTAAATCCGAGTTATCTAAATACAGACCTAAAAGGTTCCAGACCTCCTTGGCACTAGGGCACTTCCGAAGACAATGAAGAATAGATTCAGAACCATTCTAACACCGATGAAAAGTGCTAGATAAAGTTAAGCCACGACCCAAACAAAACTCTGTAGTAGGAATAGCGTTATGAAGACTGAGCCAAATCAAGAACTTGTACTTCTTAGGAATATGCAGTCGCCATACCCATAACCAATTATCACGCTCATTACAGTCAAACTTTCTTTTGGCTAGCCAACTGTATCCACTTCTAGCTGAGTAGAGTCTAGAAGATGCCACACCCCACGACCAACCCGGACTCTCTCCAGCATTCAAATCCATATTATAAGCATTCAATCGTTGTTTGACATCTTCTGGAATGTTAGAGAAAATATCATGGAGATTCCATTAACCATCTTTCCAAACGTCTCTAATAGTTAAATCAGAGTTAGATCTATGTACAAAAGGGACATCTTGAGCAATTGGGCCCTCAATACTCCACTTGTCAAACCAAAAAGATTGATCAAGTGACCCAACGCACCAAGAGAAGGCATCCTTAAGAGCACCAAAAGCCTTTGAGATACTCTTCCAAACATGAGAAGCGTTGCAAGGGACAGGGCCATCTAAAACTCCCTCATTCCTCAGATACTTCGCCCTCAATAGAGCAACCCAAGGCTTGTCCAGATAATGAAAAAGTTGCCAAACCAATTTACCAAGTAAAGATATATTAACACACATAAGATCTCTAACACCCAGGCTACCAAATTTCTTTGGAGTGACCACAGTCCTCTAATTAACAAGAGAAAGACCTCTGCCATCAACTTGACCCTTCCAAAGGAACTGTCTCATCATAGAAGACAATTTATCACAAACCCAATTTGAAAAAAAAAGATACCTGCATATGATAAACAGGAATAGATGCTGCAACAGAATTGATCAGGCAAAGTCTCCCTACTTTATTTAGAAGCCTTCCTTTTCAATTATCTAATCTTCCCCTCACCTTTTCAATCACCAAATGAAAAGAAGCACTACTGGTATGAGAATGATTAAGGTTAACTCCAATATATCTTCCTAAGTCCAAAACAACACGTATTGAAGAAACGCTAGTAAAAATATCTCTTCTATGAGCAGTCACATTTTTAGAACCAAAAACTTTAGACTTTTCAAGATTTACTTTCATGCCAGATGTCTTGCAAAAAAATGTTAAAAGAATGCATGACCATTTGGGCTTGACTCTTTGTAACCTGACAGAAAAGTAAGAGATCATCTACAAACATCAAATAAAAAAATTTCAGACAACCCCTAGTGACAGAAGCTGGTTTCCACACACCCTCAATCACTTTATGAGATATATAGCAAGCATGTCTTTCCATAAAAAACACAAATAAGTAAGGAGACATTGGATCACCCTGTCTAAGCCCCTTCTAGGAGCAAAACTATCCAATCTATTCCCATTCCACATAATAAAAAGAGATGATGCACATACATAATTCATAATCAAATTAACAGTGATGATAGAAAAACCAAAAGCAATGAGAGTACTCTCCAAAAACCTCTAATCCACCCTATCATAAGCTTTTTCAAGATCAATTTTAAAAGTAAGAGTACCTTTCTTGGATTTTGCGTGCTTCACGAAATTCAGAATTTCTTGGGCCACAATAATATTATCAGGAGCACCACGATCCGGAATAAAACCTCCTTGTAAAGGACTAACAATATCTGGAAGAAAGGGTTGAAGTCGATTAGTCAATACTTTGGTGATAATTTTAAATAAACAACATTACACAAGCTAATAGGCATGAAATCCTTCATAAAGGTAGGGTTATCAATTTTAGGAATAAGTACAATCAGAGTTTCCATGATGCTAGGATTTAAGTACTCTCCCAAAAAAGCACTCTAGACAATATTCTAAATCTCAGTGCCTACTATCTCCCAATATTCTTTAAAAAAAATAAGCTTGAAAGTCATCTGGACCAGGGGCCTTAAAAGGGCTCATATTGAATACTGCTGACTTGACTTCCGCAAAAGAGACATGGTCAATTAACTTAGCACAAGCATCGGTGCTTAGAGTGGGCATCGGAACATCCCATAAACAATCAACCTCAATCTCTTCCGTTGTACCAAAGAGATTCTTGTAAAAAGAGAGGGCTTCTTCCTGGAGAATATCTGGATCAGTAGACCAAGACCCATCTCTAACATATAATCCATGTACTCTATTATGGTTTCTACGCACCAAAGTCTGAAAATGAAAGAATTTAGTATTTCTATCCCCATACTTGACCCACTGCTCTCTAGATTTTTGGTTCCAAAAAAGTTCCTCTTGTAATAAAAGCTTATTGTAATCTTCCCTCATTTCAACTTCTTTAATTCTCAGAGACAACACATCGGTAACCTTCAAACGTCGTTCAATCTGATCAATCTGATATTTCAGCTTACTTTTTCGCACAAAAATATTTCCAAAAATCTTTGAGTTAAAGTCCAAAGAAACCTATTGAACCAACTTAAGCCTTTCAGTAACGCCTCCAAACCCTTGATTCCAAGCCTTACTAATAATATGTTTATAAGAAGGGTGTGTTGCCCACGCAGCCTGGAACCTAAAAAGACAAGAACCTTTCACTTTGGGGCCACCATGACAATGAACTAAAATAAGGCAATGATCAGAATGAAGCCTGCTAAGAATTTCAGAATAACCCTCAGGAAATATTGTCATCCACGCCTTATTAACTAGTGCTCTATCCAACTTTTTAGCCAAGTCCCTACCAGCCTGAACTGTTCTATACCAAGTATATCTCCTACCAGTCACTTTAAGATCAAAGAGTTCACAGTCATCTAGAGTAGTAGCTAATAGACTAGCTCTGTGAGAAGAAGAATAAGCACTCTCTTTGTTTTCTCTATCTAATTTAACATTAAAAAAGGGTGTTTGCTTCGGTATGATGATAAATTCATATGTACCGATACGTTTAAAATATGGACAAATAATAACAAGCCATGTGGAATTTTCCACATTAGCATCTAATTTTTTTAAAAAATATATATTATATCACTACTTTTACTAAAACACCCTTTTAATTAAATAAAAATAAAAATATTTTTTATTTAATTTTTCAAAAAGCTTAAACATCCTTACTTTATTCGATTAGACAAAAATACCCTTTTAAATCAATCAAAATTTAAAATTCAACTAATCTTAATTTTATATTTTCAAATAATTTAAACAACAAAACAAAAATATATCTGAGAAACAAAAAAAATAAAAAATTATTCTTTCATCTAGGTTTCAGAAACCCTCTTCAACTTCTCAAGTTTTCTCATGTTCTTCTCTCCTCTTCGTATCTCTCTCTCTCTCCCCCCTGGTGCTCGGTCTCCTTCATCTCTCTCACGGTGGTGCCGCACTGAAGAGCTCTCCCTCTCTCGTCTTCAGTCTCACAATCAAGGTTGTCGTCGCTCTTCGTGTCATCGGTCATCACCGTCTCGCACCATCCCTACGCTTCATCACCATCGTCAGTCTCTCCCTTCCGGTAAATCCCTCTCTGTGATTTCTGTGATTTTAATTATTAAAGCATTGTTGTAATTTTTGTAATTAATGTAACTTGGTTTGATTTCTGTGATTTTATATTAGTTGTTAATTTTGACAAAATGAAAAACTTAAGCATCAATTTTATATTAGTTGTTGTTAATTTTCATACAATCACATCCACGCTTAGCTCAGAGGGAAGCTCGTGAAAGATACGAGACTGTCCCTGCTTCAGCTCAAAAGGGACGCTCATCTTGTTCTTGTTGCTGAGAACAGCCACCACAGGCTTCCAAGAAGAAATTGTGGCGGCATTTAAGTTGGAAGAAGCAAAATGGTGATTGTGGAACCCGGAAACAGAAACACCCAACATTGACATTATTGTCATGCTTCTCTACTGTTTGACTTTTTATCCTTTCTTCAACCTTCACATCTCTTAGCTCCTTCAATCTTATTAATATTTTGTTTCCTTGTTGAAAACAACATTTTCCTCCATGGTGGACGGGAAGAACAAAGATATGTCCACTTCCGAGCTATCTGGTGGGGTAAGGATTCACTATATTTTCCAATCTATCTTTGTGAATAGTTTAAAGGTATAATCTGATATTTACATATGGCATAAAGCTCTAATAGAAAATGAGATATAGGTATAAAGTGACACAAAGATGAGGATATAGATATTTCTAAGTTTTATGGCACTACATGACAAATGAGTATGAAATTAACTTAAAAACAGAATTCTGAAGTTAGTTAGTTATTATAAAAATGTTTGTATTTATGTAGATACTATTTTCAATCTATCTATCTTTCCTTGCTTCATCATCTTTTCCTTTGATGATGCAGCAAGCTGTGGCAATGCAATAGATGCAATTTCAGCAAGCTCTGCTTATGCAACAAACCATGACTGCACAACAGGCTGCCAATAAAGCCACCACCATGAAGTCTGCAACAGAGTTAGTGGCAACCCGAGCTACTGAAATAAGTAAAAAACTGAAAGTTGATGGACTTGAAATTGAAGAGAAAGAAACAAAACAGAAATCCAGGTCTGTTTACTTTGTCAATTTTTTTCTAGTGTAATTGTTCTACCGGTGCTTCTTGACTATTCATTTTCAATATTTTTATTGTTGCAACTAATTCATTTTAGGATGCCCTGCATAAGTATCATGAACCCATTAGAGTAAAGCTTGAAATAGATTTATAAGTTTGGTAAAAGTGCCTGAGGTTTCTGTCATTTTAATGTGTTAAGGAAAAAAATCATAATCTTGTCGCCATTTTAAAAGTTCCCATTCGGTGATATATGTTTTATCATATTTAAGAGTTTTGGATTTAGTGTGAGTGTAATGCATCCTTTGCTTTTTTTGCTTTTTATATATATAGCTGTGAAGTTGAGTAGCATATCTCTTTATTGTGAATATGTATTCTCATCAATCTTAAGGGTTCCCCCCACAATGTGTGCAATTACTGTACATAGTATTTTAAAATTGTTGCATGTTGATCTGTCTTTAAAATATATGGCTGAATGGTTGTGGAACAAGAAAAATTTAAATTGGGGTGATATAATCTTGTTTGTATATTATTTCTTTTTGTCCTTTATTTTCATATGCTAACAAAGGTCTTTAATTCATTAATTCAAGCTTGTAGCTGGTGTATGTTTCTAAGGTAAACAAAATAGACCTTTTTTTATTCCATATCATCTTTTAACAACACATGATTTCACAATTTAAAATCTTATTCACCAC
>NC_029791.2:28720997-28738595 GCF_000816755.2 Arachis ipaensis | reverse complement strand
CATTTCTTTTTTATCTTTATATATATTACACAATTGCCTTTGTATTATAGAAGCTTGCAGTTTTATGTGCCATAGCTGTGAGGTTGAGTAGCATATCTCTTTATTGTGAATATGCATTGGAACAAGCAAAGTTTAGATTGTAGTGACAATCTTGTTTGTATATTATTTCTTTTTGTCCTTCATTTTCATATGCTAACAAAGGTCTTTAATTCATTAATTCAAGCTTGTAGCTGGTGTATGTTTCTAAGGTAAACAAAATAGACCTTTTTTTATTCCATATCATCTTTTAACAACACATGATTTCACAATTTAAAATCTTATTCACCAACAAGAAGCTAATAATTACATTAGGTATGCTTTTGAAGTTAAACAACTTGAAGTTTGACCTTGCATTCTTAAGCAGAGGAGTAAGACAACCAGGAAAAGCAATAATCAGGAATAATCTGCAGGATTATTATTATTATGGTGAAGAACTCGGTTATGAAGCTTGGAGACAATTCAAATTGTCAGGATACGAGAACGAGGCATGGCTCTTACATGGAGAGTGAAACAAAAATACTGAAATTTGTGGGTCCTAGTAAGCTCTATGGAATTGGTTCACAAAAATTGTTCAATGTTTTTGAGTGTTTGCTTTTCCAAGTTGTGTTCAAAGCACTGTTTTATTTTTGTTTTTTATTTTATCTGATAAATAATGGGCACTTATGCTCTTGAATCAAGATCTGTTGATTTCACAATGAATCCTGAATCTTAAACAATATAATTATTTACTAGAATACATTATATAGTATAATTAATTTGTCTCTCCGTGTATCGCGTGGGTCTCACTCTAGTTGATATTGAAGGCAAATATTGGAATGAAAATTATAGTAGTTTCACTGTTGATGTTACTTCTAAATTTTAACTTTGGTTATTTCATGTATTTCTGATTTTTGTTGAAAATAGTTCCTGTTTTTCATAATCGTCGATATTTTTTCGCTGAACAAAATGAGTCAAATTATTTATTAATTCTTAATGAAGTAGTTTGGGTGTAAAGTGAAGCCTTCATATATTCAAATATGTGTGACTTCAGATTTTAAATTAATGAGATTCATAAATTTTATCTCTATTGGAATGAGTTTTATCCTTTGCTATTAAGTTTCAATATTATTCCAAATATGAGGACTTGCCTAGCTTACAATACAGAAGTGGTTCTAGGAACAGAAATGTTAGAGTAAAAATTAAGTTTCATCTAAATTCAAATATAATTGAACTAAAGACAAAAACATGAATTTTTAAAAAAAGTCCATAGAAAATATAGTGCATAATTATTTTTTTAAGTAAAAGAGATGAAACTAACACCTCTTAATATAAACCAAACATGACTACATGACAATTACAAATTTCTTATTTTTGCTTGAATCTTTTTGTTTATACTTATTGTAATTCCTAGTAGCAGAGTCAATGACATTATGCAGGATCAAGTTGTGGGGCCTTAGAATCAAATCCAACGCAAGTCCCATCCTTGTACCATCATTAACCTAAAAAATATAAATATATTAGGTTACCAACAAAACCATACACATTAATAAATGAGGTACTATGTTTTTTTAAGCAAAAGAAATTACATTTATTGAATAACTATACGTCTTCCTGTATAGTTTATCATCCAGGTTGCCACCCATACCCCACAATCATTACTGTGTTAAATAAGACGCAGTTAGCTTATGCAGATAAATATTTCAAAAAGAAAAACACAAATACAGATATTCCTTATGAGTCAGGAGCTTGTTCTCCTGTTTTTAGCGTATCCACAAATGTAAAATCAAGTATCCTTGGAAAAGGAAAATAAGTTTGTGGAGTAAAAGTTGGAAGGAGTATGAACATGATTTGATGTTGTATATCTGATCAGGTTCATCTTGAAGTGTCTTGGGAGGAGCTAAAATCATCATATTCTTTTGCTTCGTGTTTGCTGTTTAATGCTAGTTTTTATGTTTTCTTTGTAGTTGTTGCTGTTTTTTGGAACTACGCCCACTTTATTTGGAGTTGGGTGAAGATGTAATTATCTAAAAAAAATATCCTTGGCCTAAATGGAGTGTTGTATTTATAGAATGAGTCATACTTGAACATATCTTCCAAATATTTTTCCTATTCATATAGGAAAAAAAATTAAATAAAGGATGATATTTGAAACTTTTAAAAAATGTCATAAAAGCGAAAATGGGAACAGTTAATTTACCAGCTTTACAATACTCGATCTCTTTCCCACTTTATTTGAAACAATCGGTAGGGAGTCTAGCAAAATTATTTTATGATTGCACAAATAAAAAACAACCAAATACCAATGCGTGTTGTTCTCGTTAACAGGTAAAAAAATCTAGTACCAACTTTCACGTATTAGAATATTACTACATACAAAAAATTTTAAAATAAAGTCTAGATTAGTTCATAAAAATAAAGGCCATTAAATAATGAAAAAATACAATAAATCATAAACCTTTTTTAGACCTTAATAAACTTTTCTCATGAATTTCTTTTGATAATATTTCAACAAAACTTCAATTTTGGTATCACTACAAACATGAAACACATTAATATTGTACTATTTTTAAAGCTTTAATAGATAGATAATGAGATATATAACCTTCTTTTATTTGGTGCAAACACGTAGCTTGCCATTTTAATATCTAAGTCATCCAAATTCATGTATGCAGGAGGCTTAAATAAAACCGAAATCCACTGAAAAATAAAAAAAAAAATTGGTGAGATTACTAAGTTATGTAACCTTAGATTATCGACGCAAATTCTTGTGATATGCAAACTTACAGATGGCCATTCAATTCTCTGTTTATTATGCTCGGTCTTTTTGTTGTTTAGGGTATGCATGCTAATAGAATATCAACTTAGTGTATTCTTTTTTAAGAGTGCCTTTTGCTCCTCGGTTAGAGATTTATGTGAGGTCTTCAGTTAGTTTTTTTAATTTTTGAAAATTTGTCTTTAATGGAGACAGTATTCACACCAACCATATTTTCAGACAAATGTGGATTCCAAACAATTCTTCTCTTGGCCGCAAATATGTACCTTCTTATCACGTACACTTGTATGCTTTGATGCTTTCTTATTTGTACCAGAGTTAGACTGATGATGTTATAGAGACTTTAACAGTTTAAGAATTTCATATGTATCTCTTGGATTAGTAGATTAAAAAGGATATGAGAGAGTAGGAGGCCAAAAATTTGTGACAGTTGGACCTACGATAAATGATAGTGGGAATAGGTTGTATAGCGATAGATGCATGGCGGAGATTGGTTAGAATATACTGCAGCAGTATAAAAATCGCGGTATATAGAATAAAAATATTAGGGTATATGAGGTATATGGTTGAAGTACGGGTTATGTAAGAGTTGGTTATCAATTACATTAATGTTAACCTCTCTTGTGTCTCTTTTTTTCTCACTACGTTAAGGTGATCCAGATTATTCTTGCTTACCCATGTCAAGCACCCAAGCATATATACAACACAATTCAAATTATAATGTAAATATAATTTGTTAATGACATGTTGAGCAGTGTCTTTATATATAGAATAAAATTTTGTTTGTTCTTTTATTATTGAAAAATTATCTTTTAAAAAGATTTTATTATTTTATATTTATATCATATAATATAATTAAAATAGATATTATTATTCTAACTTATTCTAACTTATTAGTCTAAGTAATATTAGCATTTAAACTTGTCATATTTACTTACATATAATATTGATTTTGGCTGAATATATGATTTACTTATAAATAATATAATTTGTGTGATTCATGTTGATTATAAACTAATTAAATTGTCAATAATTAGATTGAATTTGTATTTAATATAGATTTACTTTAAATTGATATATAATAACAACTTTCTTTTATGATTGTTATGTATTTTTTGCAAATACATAACATTACAAGCTAATTACAATGGTAAAAATGCGTAGAAATAATCGAGCTGCTTCTGTTGAGGCAAGTTCTATTTCTAACATGAAGATTTGTCAAGAATTAACTGAAATTTTGAACAAGTACGTACTAATTATTTTTTTATTGTTCTTATTTCATAAATTTATTCTCAATGGTCTTCTATTATTTTTCTGATAATAAGTCTATTTATTCACATCTTTGATTAAAAGAATAAAATAGGAATTATGTTGCAATATTTTTAATTTAGAGTTATAAAGAACTCTCTTAAAGAAAACCTGAGTTTTGGGCCAAAAAAAGAAAGAGGAGAGAATAGCCTCACGTTTAGGGTTTCCTCACCCATTCCTCATCCATTCTTCTTTCACTCCCTGTAAGAGTCACCACAATAGATAATTGACACCCTAATCTGGTCTTTCATTTCTCTAGTACATCACCAAATTTTACTCGAATAGGGTCTCTCTCACCTTAGAGCTAAAAGAGTCAAACCCAGCAATAATACTTCCCTTACTCAGGAGTTCTCCTTCGGGTTTTTTTTAAGCCTAATATCAATAAATATTTCTCTTTAGATGCTTCCATCAATTTTGAATTTAGTGTTTCATATGTCTAATAACGTGTTTCTTTAGATGCTTCCATCAATTCTGATAATTGATGATATATTTTATTATAATGTTACATATGGTTACAGTGAATTTGAATTTGTAATTTGATGAATGACCTGTTATGTTTTGGATTTAATTTTTTATTGTAAATTTTAATTTATCATTTGATAAATATCTCATTATTATCTTTATTTTAACATCCTTATTAACTTTTTTTTTTATGTTACAGTGAACCCAATCCATCATTGAAGGACAAAGTGACTTTAGACTCATTAGCTAATTTTATTGAACAATTAACTCAAATAGTCCAATCTCTTGTTCAACTGTTGAAAAATAATGTGAGCTCCCCCTCTAAGGTGTTTAAGGTCTTTGGTTCCAATTCTAAGACTCTTAACCAACAAAGTCGTGCGTCGAATAATCCATTGTTGCTATGCTCTATTGAGAAGGCAAAGACGGATCTGTCCCTTGCTAAAAAAAGAACAAACTCACTTACTCCAATCAATGTTCCTGGATTAGAGCTACCTATTGTGAGTACTAAGTACTAAGTAGTTTATTATTATTATTATTATTATTATAACAGTTTTTTTATATATTTAGTGGGTGCAAGTGTGCTTTAGACCAACAGTTTTGATGGGTTTGGACAATACTGAACTTGCAATTGCAGCATACTTATATGGTAATCCATTTAATGGATAAGTAAACTCAATAAGAGTATTATTTTTTAACGGTGTCATGAATTTGTTTAGCTATTTTTATTTATGTTAATTTATATTTGGCAGCAATAAGGAGGATATAGTATTTTCAGGGTTTACAACTCGTAGAGATGTAATCAGGAGCTTGATGCTAGGAAAGCCAATTGATTTTCTTGTGCTAGACTTAGTAGCAGATATGATGAAGATAGAGTTGACCAAAGAAAGTGGTTATTAGTTTTTACCTGCAACTTTTGCAATAAATATATAGGAGTGTATATTAAAATAATATTGGTAGTTGTTATTTGTATTGCGCATATAAACTGTAACACCCTACCACATTGAACTTTATGCTTAAGTCGTAAAACAGAGGTGGTGTGGTATTACGGCCTCTAAAATAAAATATGTACATGTAATAGCAGAAAGATTATAATACACTAGGAGCCTTAAAGAATAGATGAAACAAAAGTTGCGAGATAAAAGCGCAACGCTCAAGAAACAAGTTAACCTGCGCATCAGGAAAACCATAACTATCGAACATAACATAACAAAAGTAGGAGTAGAGCGCCAAAGATACAAAATAACAAGCTCCTAACTCAGCCCGCGAAACCAAGGCTGGCCGGAGAATATTTACACATATATACATACATATCAAAAATCCAAATGTACATAAACAAAATCCTGTTTCTCCATAAACCTCTAAGAGGATCAAAAGAATAAGTTATGCAGAGAGGAAGCTAAGTATATATATACATCACTGAACAACAAAATAACCCAGCAACCACTTTGCTTCAGGTGTCTAGACGCCTAACGAGATGCCTCTTGACCTGCATCTGAAAAACAACAACATAGTATGGAATGAGAACCAGAGGTTCTCAGTATGGTAAAGGTGCGCCACACATAATATATAAGGTCCTGGGAATGCCAAGGCAATCCTATAACGCCGACACTTAGATTATAGAGCTTAAAGTATTAAACAAAAGCCATAAAAGGTGATTTTCTAAGAGTATCTAAACCTAACTTAACTTAACCTTAAATCCAAGTTCCATACTACCATTCCTCTATACTTCCATTTCTGTCAGCATTTCACAGACAAATAAACAGATAAAGACAAGCACAAGAAGGTTACAAATACTGCAGGTAACAAATATACATTTAGCATGGCAAGTACACTTAGGCACACCCAGTTAATGCACAAACAAGTAATTCAAGTAGAATGCATATGATGCATGCCTGTCCTATGGCTGATGAGGCTCATCTGTCGGTTATCCAGCCAACCTGACAAGTCCAAAAACCTTAGACTGTCCCTCGATGTGCATATCCAAGAGTCTATGCATAGTTTTTTCTCAAATAATTAATATTGCTCAATGGGGGTTAACATTCCCGGGAATTTATAAGTACCCAGTCACCCTTACGTCATAGGATCAACAGAGTATCGAATTTTTAACCTGGTACACGTGGTGGCAAGCCACGGTACTTTACCCAGGAAATCTCGTATCTTAGATCATTTAATCATTCAAGCCAAGTATCATACATTATCATTCATAACATTTCATAGCCAATTCATCACTTTTTAACTTTACTTCATCTCCAAGTTATCCTCATTTCCTAACTTCATCTGATTATCAGGTTTAACACTATTATTTATAACTAAAGGAATGAAAATAGAGATTTAGAAGTTTGAAATAGGTTTTAAAACATCCAAAATCATGTTTGCTGGAACAGGTGCCACGCGTACCCGTGGCTCACACATACACGTGGGAGTGTGAAAGTGCAGCTCGCGCTCGCGTCCCTTGTCATGCGTGCGTGTAGGTGAAAACTTCATGTCACGCGTGCGTGTGGATCACGCGTACGCGTGAACATGCTTGTTTGCTCCTTACGCGTGCGCATGGGACCAGTCGCGTACGCATCACCAAAATTCCATGCCTCGCGTACGCGTGGCCACGCGTAGGCGTGGACATGCATTCTTAAAAAAAAAAGATTAATAGAGAATTGCACAATCAGGGAAACCACCTGTATATTCACATATTCCTCACCAAATTTTCCGACGGAAATAACTCAATCGTTTTAAATCGTTTTTCTTCCGTTCTTCGAATGACATAAACTTCACGAACCCAATTTTCATCTAAAACAAGTTATAATCAATTTGGGATTCTAGAAGCCAAGTTATAACCCGCCGAAGTTCCGCCAAAAACCAAAATTTTGCAAACAATTTCAAACCTTATTTTCATTCAATAATTCCATTCCATTCATTACCAAACCTATCAATACCAACATCAATACTCAATAAACTCTATATCATTTCATCAACCACCATTCTATAACATTACATAATTTCTTATTTCATCAAATCCATCATACTTTCCTTTGTTATACTTGTAACCATATAATTAATAATTCAACAATGTATCCTTCTATCAATCATTTAGCAACAATTTCTACCATATAACCCAATCACCAAACCAAACCAAACATATACACCTGCATTCCAGATCTAGCCTAAGTTTTCACAGAACATTATATATTAAATGCAAGAAGCCTAAACCATACCTTGGCCGATTCCCACGTAACGATCAAGGTAATTTATTCAAAACCAATCACAGCCCCAAAACCTCAACCACACAGCTTCCTCCAAGTTCCAGTATACACAATTTCAAGCTCCACTTATTTATTCACAACATAATACACATTTATAACACATATATACGCAATTTAATACTCAAAGCTCAAATTCAATGAAATTAAAATAGAATTGTGGTATCCTCACCTTACCCAAGCTTCACATAAGTAAGAGTGAACATTTTTCTCAAGCTAATTGGATCCTAAAACATCAAAGAACAAAAAAATTCAACATCTCCACTAAATTCTCCAAAAATTGGGAATGAAGGGGCTGAGATGAAATAGAAATTTACCTATGAAATTGTTCCAGTAGAAATGTAGAGCTCGACGTGGTGAATGCGTGGCCGCAAATGGTGTGGCGATCGGAGCTCGGACGGAGGAGTTACGGCAAACCGAATTTACCGTAAGGGTATCGGGTTTCTCTTCTTTCCTTCCCTGGAAGGCTTCAGCTTGTTTATGCTGAATGAGAGAAAAGAGAAGGCTTCGGTCTTCTTAAATGCTAGGCCGGTTGGGCCCACGACCCAGTTTGGGCTCGGTTCGGCCCGTTCGGTCCAATCTTAGACCGTTTTTTTCAAAATTAGTGTCAAAATTTTCATTTCAATGAGCTCTATCCTAATTTGATATAATATTCGCATTTCTAATCTTTTTTATTAAAAACTAATTATTTACTAATCTATCGAGGTTTACATAAACAAGTGGCAAAAATAATGTAGATGTCAGAGAAAACAAAATTGGATCCCAGCCGTCTGCCGTCTTGTATCACAGATGTTTATTTGGGCAAAGTTGATTGCTTAAAAAGAGTAAGTTTATATCATTTTTAAATTCAAATGAGCAAATATTGGTATAGAATAAATTTAATAACTAAAATGACTTTCTCTTGATTAGGTCTTTATCCTTATACTTGAAACTATTGACGAAGGTCATGAACACTGGTACCTCGTAGTGATCGATCATGTTAAAAGACAAATCATTTTGCTAGACTTATTTCCCATTGAGAAACAGTTCAATCGAAAGAGGACAGCCTTGAAATTAGTAAATATATTTTCTTTTTTTTGTTAATTATCTAGATATATAACTAAAAAAGCAAACTCAGACATAGACATAAACACGCCATTTATTTAGACGAAGTATTGGAAGATCGTTCATTCTATGACTTTAAGACCACTCCAAATCTGATTTCCTCACAATTTGAATTTGAAAAACCAGAAGGCCTTCCCACCCTCGAAGCTGGATCGTAAGATCATATAATTAGTAGTTATTGAAATAAAATTTATGCAATTATATAGTACTCTAATATATCTTGCTCGATATGTAGGAATGACGTGGGTGTGTGGGTTTCAAGTTGGACGATAGCTTATTTTGAAGATGATAATTTTAATATAAAAGTAATATTATACACTAATTTTTTCCGTCATTCTTTCTTTTATATTTAGGTAGTTAATCCTAATGTGTAAATGTTAATATTTTATTAGGTTGATGATGAGAATCGAATAAAGATTGCAATCTCACTCGCGTCGAAAAATCATAATATGATCGAGTATAGGGTCAAAAGAAATGCCTTTGAAAGTCTTAGAAAGCTGTATAATAATCACCATCGTGATGATTATGAATTCCCATAAGATTAGATTTATAACATTCCTGTTTTTATTATTTTTGTTTTTATTATTTTCTTGTGGGCATATAAACCTTCCAGTGACATACACATTATATTTTATTTACATTTGTGTTTGTATTTGTTTGTCGGATTATTTAATGTTTCCATTTGACTAGAGATATAATTATTATTATTTTTAAAGATGGGTTTTCTTGGCCATCATTATTACTTCTATATTTTATGATCCTTTATGATTTTTCTACTAGTGGTGCTCATTATTATGCCATTTTGACATTATGATTGATTTGATCATAATTAAATAGATTCAGAATCAATACATATTAGTAAAGGAAAAATATATGAAACCAAAAAGTTATCAGCCAAAAATTAAACAAAACCACATTAATTTATATTAATAATTAATTAATTTTAAATTTTTTAAATTCAAAATTTAAAAAATTTAAAATCGGTAACCCTAATTAAAACCTATAAAAACATTCCTCTTCTCTCTCACATTAACCTATCCACCTCCAACAATCACACACACAGACCCCTCTCTCTCACTGTCAGGCCCTATCCGCCTCCCCATCAGATTTGCCACGAGTAGTGTCGTCTTTGAGCACAGAACGCCAAGGATCTCCTTCCTAATCTTCCTCCGCAATCCTCCGCTTCAGTTCTTCATGGTGGAAGGAGTTGCTCGTCGCTTTTCCTACCTAACGGCTTTTCTAATGCCTCTGTTTCGTGCCACTCCTCTCTAGCCATTGCACCAATTTGTTCTTCATTTTTTTTTGTCTCTGCGCAAGAACCTGATTATTATTTCCATAGCTCAGTGCGCCTTATACTCACCGCCACTCTTCAAAAACTCCCATCCTCAATTCTGAGTATTTTGAGTCGCAGTTCATCATGATGTTGATTTCTGTATTTTAGGATATTAGGTGCGGTTTTGATTATTAAAGAGACGGTAAACTACACACTTGATCTTAATCAAAATGATTCTTTGAACAATTACAGAAATATAAAAAAAAAACATTCATTTAATATAAAAAAAACATCCTAATACTTAACAAAAAAAATATCCAGTTATATTTTAGCAAAAATAATTAAATATCTATAAAATTTAAAAAAATTATGAAATTCTTAAAGAAATAGAGACATTTACATTTGTAATACAAAAAAATTCGAAAAATACATAAAAGAACATCCATTTAGTATGAAAAAGAAACATTCTAATACTTAGCAGAAGAAACATCCATATATATTAATTCGTAGAGATAGATTTTGAATTCACCTAGAGGTGTTTGGCTGATTTTTGGCTAATACGCTTTTGGTTCCCTAGCATTACTCATTAGTAAATAGTAGTATCTTTAATATATGAGTTGCTTTTATCTGAGGCCTTGGCAGCCAAAAATGCTGAAACTGAGGCACTTCTAAGTTCTATCGATGCAATTAAGAGGCAGGCTGTACAGTCCGAAGGAAATCTAGCTTCCATTCAGGATCTTTGTTATTTTATTTAAATAAGCTTTGATGCAATATTTTAGCATTAGCAATTGTAATTGTATAATACATTTGCTCTATGTATTTGCCATATTTTCTATCGTACCATACGCTATCCTGGCAGTGTTTTACATGTTCTGGATTTCAGCTGCTCTATATTAGGTGTTATTGGGTTCCACAATTTTTCACAGCATGTTCCTCTACAGCATGTTCCTCTACGGTAATTTTGTCCCTTTATTTCTGGTATCATCAACCTTAATACAACAAATTTTCCATATTAATTGTATCATTAAAATGTTTCCAATGAAGCCGGCTTCACTAGATTTTTCTTAATTTTATGCTTAGAATATAAGTTCAACTTAAAGTATTTTCTTGCATTATGCATATTTCTATTACAGGTAAAG
This sequence comes from Arachis ipaensis, assembly GCF_000816755.2. Classification (NCBI taxonomy): domain Eukaryota; kingdom Viridiplantae; phylum Streptophyta; class Magnoliopsida; order Fabales; family Fabaceae; genus Arachis; species Arachis ipaensis. The sequence goes on along the minus strand of NC_029791.2, from coordinate 28,727,264 downwards.
GCTTCTTAAGTGCTTCATCTATTGCAACAAAGTTGATCATGAATAACATCCTAAAGAATGGGCGTCTTAACGTGATTGGAGATGTTATCTTGTTCCTTGGAAAACTATGTATCAGCCTTGCAAGTGCTCTATTTGCATTCCTCATGTTGGATACATACAAGTACAGCTCTGCTCATAACAAGATGTCATCTCTACTCTTGCTTGTTGTGGTATGTTTTCTTAAATATAGTTAACGTGAGTAGATAGAAAATCATTTAGCAAAAGCTTAAAACATGATAATTTAGGATAAGTTGCTATCTAGAAGGACCAAGAGCTAGAAAGTAGTTGCTAACAGAGAAGTCTTATATCATTTAATGTGATTTTCACATACTTTGCTTTTCATTTTGTTTAATGCAGGTATGCTGGGCTCTTTGGAAATCTGCTAACACACTTCCAATTGATTCAAGTGTCTCAACTGCACTTAGAGTAGGGAACACTAAATTATGAATAAAGGGTAATTCTGCATCTATCAATGCATGATCCAAATATATAACACTTTGTTTTATTGGAAAATATTGAAATTTGAGTTCCTTGAAAATATAAAAAGATATTAGTCCAAGTCTATTCTAGTTGGTTGGCTGGGTAGATACCACATGATGTCTTAGTTTTATGTGTAATACAGGTTTTGAAGTAACAACTTATGTATTATAATAGGGCCTTCCTTTATTATCCATCCATGTACCTGCTATTAATAAAGTTATTAGTGTGCCATTTTAATTATTCTTATTTATCCAATTATAAATCATGATAAAGCAGAAACAATAAAGAAACACCACATCACTATCCGTCATTATTAGCTATCCAATTAAGAATAAAGCAAGGATTAAGTTAATCACTCCGTTAACGTTAGATGCGGTGATAATGGAATGCAAGTTTGATATAGAGAGCGAATTTTGATGATGACATGCAGATCAGTTCTAGAGTCTAGAGTATGGAATGAAAAACTTAACATAAATTGCAACACACATTAACTGTCTCAACTTGTTACTAACACAGATATATCTCTTTTATCTAACATCAAGTTTAGTATAAACTTAAGCAATTAAACTTGCATTACACTATTTAAATAAAGGTCCGAGATAGATAAATGGGCACACTTATTGGTGAGTAAAGTTGTTCAAAAGTTTTCAGAAGTTGTAGGAAGAAATCCTGCATATTTGGACCTAATGTTGGTAAGGCAAGAACATGGAAAGGGGCTGGACACTAATGATTAGCCAGTACTTCATTTGCAAGAGTTGATATCACTTGCTTATCAGGTGCTGCTTACATACTAGAATATACTAACATAAATGTTTTACTGCACTTTGATTGGTATTTAAGACAATAATAATTTATTAACTGGTCGCCTCTGACAGTGGAGGCATTAGATTTGATAACGGAAATATTGAAGTCATGGGTGACACTGAGCAGTGATAATTAAAATTCAGCCAAAAAAGTTCTTAAGAGCAATTTTGATAAGCTATCCAATTTAATGAAAACCTAAAAAGAATGAAGGTAAACTTCAAATGTCTTATTCTAAGATCCTATTCATGTTTAATGCAGTAATTTTTAGATATCCCAATAGCTCCTTTCTTTTTGGGAGATCTTATTTGCTTACCCCAATCTCCACTGTTTGGGCATTCAGTCACATTTAAGGCACCTGCTGCTTCTATCTCACCTTTCATAAGTTTGAAAATATTTCTAGTATAAAGTTCATATGCTTGTTTCTCAAAACTTTTCAAGCACGTAGTCAAAACAGGAAACTTATAAAAGGTATCAAAGTCAGCAGTAAGATGGTTGTTTCAGTAATGCCTTAGTACTTCACTGAATTTATGCATGAATTCAAGGAGACTGGTTTTACTGTCAACATAGTTCTTTAATAATGAATGAATTTCCTCGCACTGTGATGTAGTTCTTATACGGCCAAAGAAGTGCTCCTTCAAATATGTCGTAGCCCACTTCATTTTGTCATTATAAATGCCCTAGACCCATTCATTCTTAGCAAGTCCATATTTCGATATGATCTCGCTCCATCTCTGTTCAAATATCTCTGCAGTAAACTATCCATACAATAATACATTAAAGTCGTCCCAAAAATGCTTGTTTTTTATATTCTGTACTGCATTACGATGGAGATGCCATGCACAAAGGCGGTGTGGTATACTAGGAAATACTTCTAAGATGGTGTTTCTCATAGCGCAGTCCCCGTCTGTCACAACGCCTCTGGGTAGTTTGCCGGACAATATTTCCAAAAAAATTCCTTCAGTGCCCACTTGAAAGTATCGGACCTCTCATCCGAAAGCAAGGCACATCCAAAGATAGTTGTTTGGTCATGGTGGTTGGTCCCTGAAAATATGACTAAGGGCTTGTTGTAGACATTTTTCTTGTAAGTGGTGTCAAAAGCCAGTACATCGCCAAAACATTCGTAATCAACAACGCTTGCTCCATCAGCCCACACCAAATTATCCAACTTACCATCTTTTAAAGTAAACTTTCCTATAAAAATAACGGGTTACTATTTGCCTTGGACAACAGATAGGCCAACGCAGCAAATGCATCACCGTCTTTCACTTTGCCAACCTAGTCTTTCTAATGTGGTTATGTAGGTCTTTACTGGTAAAACCCAGTTTATCTTATCTACCCTTTTGGGAAACCATGTAACCCACTATGTGGCAGTGCTTGCAAGTTGTCTGCTTGTGTTTTATCAGCGTCATTAAGCCCACAATTCGCAGCAATGAGATGTCTGTACTTAAGTGGACACGGTGGATGATTGTGTTCACCCTCAAATACACTGACTTTCCACTTACCCGTCCTATAGTGACGAATGAAACGAATCCTAGCCTTACAATTGACACGAGTAATTGCCCTATGCTCCTTTTGCTGATTGTCCCTATTAAGGTGCTTCCAATGTCTTTCTCCTGCTTTATTGCAAATCAATTGTCTTGTATTAATGTTGCCATTAGCATCTATCGTCTTCAAGTCTTTTTGGGACACAAATACATGGCACTTGACATATTTGGCATAAAATTCACAAACTTGAGATTCCGTATCAAACACCAATCCCATATGTTTTCGATGGTCAAATCAGTTATCAACTTTTCAAAACCATCAATATTAATTGTATCTGCCTCTGCTTTATCTATAGTTACATCCACCATATCATCACTTTCATCGGAATTGCACTCATACTCAACACTTAAATCCTCAAATTGATCACCATCCTTATACGACTCTTTGCCTTCATTCTCCATGACTGAACTTAAAATTTTAACATGCTAGCTACTTAAATAAATGCTAGGAGAATGGAATAAGCAAAATGAACTAGATTTTTTATGACTAAAATTATTGGGCAATAAAATTCTATGAAAGCTAAGAGCTATTAGTGCATAAGAATGTTATTTATATGACAACCAAGAGTTACAGAAAAAAATTCTCTAACTTATTAACTTTCTACGGTCTTTCTTTTGAAAACAAGAATACAATGCATTCAAATAAAAATGATCCGACTTATTAGTTAGGAGCATCATTTTTATCTATATAGCTAGGAACATCATCTTTATCTATAAAATTTATATGTATACCTAATAAATAAATAATTAATAGTCTACTCTTATGGTTTCTAGCATATCAGAATATATATGAATGTGCAATCTTAATGTACATAATACTAACCTGCTGATAAGAAAGAGGGTATGTATCACTGCCCTACTCAAAAGAAATAATCAAGAATAATAAAGTGTAAATCTTGCACCTGAGATGAACATTAAAAAAAATTAGCATACAATAAAAAATATTAGGTTGTGCCAAACTCCTAATTCAAATGACCTTTATTGTCAAAAAAAAAGATAATATTATTATTAATCCACCAGACTGTGCTTGTGTTGAGCATCAATAATATTATTATACACTTGAATATTCACACTCAATCCCCTCTCAGCCATTTCTTTCAAATGTTGATCAATTATCACGAAATCCCCTTCCTTGCATAAACTGTTAATCATATCATCATAAGATCTGTAGTAAACTTATCAGTTTAATGAATATATGAATGGGATCAACGAGAGAAGTTAGAAACTTGACAAGCCACTCCTAAACAAAGAACTTTCAACGAGACAAGCAATAGATTGATTCCAAATTTGATCATTTAGTAAATTCCTTGGTTCCCTCTGTCACTCTCACGCTCATCTCTTTATTTTCACTTATTTATTCATATATGTCTCTGGCCAGTTGTATGTGGTGACTGCAACTAACTCACAATTTTCAGGCTTCATTTTCCCATTTTAATGTCATGCTTTCCAGCACTTTCTAAAGTATTTACAAAATAATACCAACGAGTAGGAAGCCACTCAAAGTGTGAACGTGACATCAAACTATCAAACACAATTCATGGCAACAAAAATTCAACATCATATTTCTATATTTAAATAGCTCTACAATTTTTATACATAAACACTCCAGCTATAATCATGATTACATTAATCAGATTGATATTTATACATATTCACATTGATTAAAAACTTATAAAGATTATATATATATTAACCACCTAAAGAAATGACACATTTAACATTTTTTTTTATCTAAATTAACACTTGCAGAATACCAATTGCTCATTAAGCACGCATTGTCATAAACTAAAACCAAATCTATATGTTCATATTTATCTTGTTTTTTTAACTTTTTTTGGGTGCTTTATTTGTAGAATTTCATTGGAGTTAATTAATTCAATAAGACAACCAACACTAAAAGAATTCTAAATGTCCTTCTTCAACCCTTAATTGCCTTTCATCTTCAAGTTAACTTTAGAAAAGAAAATTAGATCATGGGTTAACCCATGCCTTCTTTCAATATTATTTATGTCACAAAATAATTTTCCAGTGATTAATGCTCATATGTGAGTGTTGATTCAGGGTCTCATTGTTTGAAGACTTTTTAAAAATGCATAAAGGTTCTTGATGTAACATGCTTATCACACATACACTATAGGAACTTCTATATGCAAACACTTTTATTGCCAACTTTAATTTTCTAAACTATGAGCATTTCATACAATAGATTATGAAAATTTTCAAAAATATAATAATAATTAATAATATATATGAATTAATTAATTAATTTATTATAGGATGAAAAATTTGTGAGCAGTTGTGTTGTCATTGGAGTAGTAACGTTACTTTTTTATATATTAGATCTGTCTATATAAATTTGGTCATTTTTTTCTTAAGAAATACATTTAGAATTATCCCTGAAACATGTGTTAATCTTTATATACATATACCAAATATATGACAGAATATGAAAATCATAACAATACCCAAAAACTAAATTAAATGGAACAAAAAATAACAGCTTAGAGTAAATGAATCATGTAAGGATGCAATTGGAATGAACTTAGTATAATAAATGATTAATCTTTGAAACATAAATTAAAAAAGAAGAAGAAGAAAACACAAATTTTGATCAAAATTCAACAAAACAATTGAATAGTTACAGGATTTACCTCCATTGAGAATTGATAAAGCTCCACAAAAGAGAAAAAAGGGTCTGAAGAAATTTGTAGTGATTAGGATTTTATGATTATTATTGATTATTGATTTGATTTTGATTGATGGGTTTCTTTACCAAATATGTGTGTGGGAAATGAGAAATTTTGATTTTTTGACAAGAAACCCCTATTAGGTTATAAGCCCGAGTCATATGAAAAAATAATGAAGCTCTCGATTATAGATGAAAAGAACAGAAAAATTTGTTAGAACTCACCAAATCATGAAGCAGTTTCTGATTGCGCGAAGAAAGCTGACGGCGAGACTCGAAGCAAGAAGATGACGAGCCCCAGGACCTGCTGCTTCTGCCGCCGGCGACAAAGAGCGCAACGAAGGCGCGCGATTGAGTGCAAGACAATGACGAGATAGAAAGCAACAACGATGACCAGTCTCGAAGACGAGAAGAGTGACGACCACCTTGATTACGAGACCGGAGACGAGAGAAAGAGCTTGAGTGCAACGCCACAGTGAGACAGATGAGAGAGATCGAGCTTGAGAAGATGAAGAACAATTTGGTTTTTTTTTTTTGTTTCTCAGATATGTTTTTATTTTGTTGTTCAAATTATTTGAAAATATAAAATTAGGATTAGTTGAATTCTAAAATTTGATTGATTTAAAAGGGTATTTTTGTCTAATTGAATAAAGTAAGGATGTTTAAGACTTTTGTAAAATTAAATAAAAAAAATATTTTTTCTTTTTATTTAAT
>NC_029791.2:28717539-28720481 GCF_000816755.2 Arachis ipaensis | reverse complement strand
TATTAAAAAAATTAGATGCTGATGTGAAAAATAAATTCCACATGACTTATTATTATTTGTCCATATTTTAAACGTATCGGTACATATGAATTTATCATCGTACCGAAGCAAATTAACCTACATTAAACTTTTAAAATATTATTTATGACACCAATTTATTATTTTATTTTTTAGAATAAAATATTTTGGATAATTAGTTAAAGGGGAGAATGTATTTTTTTTTGGAATGTTTATAATTTTGAGGGATAAAAAACTGCATATAGATATTTGATTATTGGTAATGCAACAATTAATGAATATTAAATAAGGTAAGTTTTAGCTGTTTTTGATTAATTTCTTTTGGTATCAAACATTTCTAATGTATCATTATTTGGTTATTTACTTGAATTGACTATAGATTCTAGAGTGTGTATTTCTATAAGGCTGTTTACTCGAAAATTAATGGGTAAATCACATCAATAAATCAAATGAAAATTAATATTACACAAATGTCTTAAAATCAAATGGCTTAGGTAGATGTCCAATTTTATCTCTATGTAAATCGAATCAACTAAATTTAATTTACGCTTTTTCAATATAAATCGAATCAATTGGATATAGTATTTTAATTATTTCTAGTTGATTCAAATCTAGTTGATTCAATTTAATACTGATGAAGCAATAAGTCCTATACTTAATTTCACAAATTAAATAAAAATTTAATTGATATAATATTTTAATTATTTCTCAAATTATATATTGTATAAATATAGTTGGTCATTATATATTGTATAACACTATCTGTTACTTCTGACTCTGCAAAAAATTCAAGTTTTAATTCTTATACCATTTTTGAGGATTATACTTTATATTAATTTTTTCAATATCAAAAGTTCCGTTAATGATTTTTGAGATGCTAATGAGTCAAATGATGATTTTTAATGAATTTTTAGAAATCGTTTAATATTCCGTTTTACATCACAAGTTTATAAAAATGTACATTTTGTGAAATTTGAATTAAAACACAAAAAGTTGGATTTCTATTCTTATTCATTTTGATTTTTTTTATATATATTTTATTTGAATCCAAATGGGAGGTATTTTCTTATTGACATTTATGTTTTAAAATTCTATATTAACTTAAAAGTAAGATATGTCAATAATCTATATTAGTATTAAATTGAATCAACTAGATTTGATTTAGGGTTAAGTACGATTTTGGTCTTCAACGTAGAGGCCGAAAATTTATTTCGTTCCCAACCTTTTTTCGCTACAAAATGGTCCCAAAGGTTCTAGTTTATTTTAAAATTGTCATTTTTATCATATTTTTAATTTTTATTCCAAAAATAATCCTAATTCAAAAAAAATGTTGAATAAGTGGGAAAGGATTCGGGGGAGGTTGTTTCAGGGAAGAAGAGGGCAGAAGGGGGAAAGGTTACTGCCGCTGCTGCTCGTCGTTGTTCGGTCGCTAGATCTCGCCGCTGCTCCTCTGGGCTCAGCGGAGGTGCTTGATGGCGGTGGGTTCTGGTTTGAGGCAAGAATAGGGGAAGGCTTCAGTGGTGAGTCGAGGGAGGAGAAGAGGTCGCATTGTGACGGTAGCGCTAGGGTAGCGCGAAGAGAGAAGAAGAAAAGGGTTGCGGCGCTGTGATGGCGGTTTCGGGTGGCTCGCCGGCTTCTGCTTCTGCTTCCATTCTTCTTCTGCTTCTATTATGTTGATTTTTGATTATTGTTGCTTCTGCTTCTGATTGATTACATTGTTTCATTGTTGTTGTTGTTGTTGTTCTGCTCCTGGTTCTGTTTCTGCTCCTGCTCCTGCTCCTGTTTCTGCTTGATTACATTGTTGATTTATTATTGTTGTTGTTGTTGTTCTGCTCCTGCTCTTGCTTCTGCTAGATTACATTGTTGATTCATTGTTGTTGTTGCTTCTGCTTCTACTTGTACTTGATTTTGGGAAAGAAGGGGAATGTGGATTTTGATCCGAATGACGGTTTTAAAACTAAGTTAAACCTTCGGGACCATTTTGTAGTGAAAGAAAGGTCGAGGACGAAATAAATTTTTGGTCTCTATGTTAGGGACCAAAATCATACTTAACCCTTTGATTTACATGTATATGCTGCAGAAGTAATAAATCAAATGAATTAGATTCGATTTACTATTGATATAGCATATATAATAAATCGATTCCATAAAAAAAGTATAAATCGAATTTAGTTGATTCAATTTACATAAATTTACTTTAGAACAAACATGTAAGCTAATTTATTTTAAAACATTAATGTAATTTTGATCCTCAAATGATTTGATAGTGTGAATTATCCAAAATTAATGATACATAAGCTTTACTAAATGAACTAAAGTTTAGTTGGACGTGTATTAAACATTACAATGGATAAAATTTTTTTAATTCTTACTTTAGCACAATGCAATTTATTAAAAAGATAAAAGATTATTTTAATCTCCAAAGTAAGAGCCAAGTCCTAATTTGATACTTAATGTTTCGAACGTTTTATTTTAGTTTTAAAAATTTTTAAATAGATTTAATATTGTCCACTATTAAATTTTACACGAATAATTAGCGTGTTTAAGAATTAATAACATTTAATTTCAGTAAAATTGATCCGTTAATGATGATTAATGTAAAATTTTTTTTTTTGATTCTGGAACATTGATGATTGATTGATAAGATTTAAAATTTTTTTACAAAAGGCGATTGAGAAGAGAAAGTTTTACGAAAAAGTTTTAGTTATATTTTTCTAATATAAGAAAGAAGATATGACTTAACTATTCATGTAAATTTAACATTAGAACAACATTGAATTTGTTTAAAATTTTTTGAGACAAAAATATAACATTTAAAAGATTAGGAACCAAATTAAAATTTTGTCTAAACGTTGAGAATCAAAATAGTACTTTATTTTTATTAAAATAATATTTAAAATTTATGTTATTGATAAAAATATATC
>NC_029791.2:28716703-28717425 GCF_000816755.2 Arachis ipaensis | reverse complement strand
ATTAATTACTTTTGTAATTTTTTTTATCAAGGACAAAAAGTTTTGTAAAAGATAAAAAGAAAAAAGAAGTTTCAATTTTGCTCTAATTTCTTTTATATATATTCTAATTATTTATGCAAATGTTCTCTCAAATATTGATTACAATTCGTTTGCCAAAGATGAAGAGGCATTGTATCTATAAAAAAGATAATTTTATATTTTATATTTTTTAGAAACATACTGTTATTTATATTTTTTGAATTTATTTTTGTTAAAGTATACTTTTAATATTTTATCTTTACTTTAATAAAATACATAATAAAAATTTTTTTTATTATATAAATCGTAGATTTAGAGTATATTTATATTTTTTTCATAATACACAGAAAAATACAACAATTTTATAAAAAAGATAAGTCACACTAAATCATTGTTTTTTTTTAATCATTATTTAAGTTTAAACCGCAAGAATGGATAAATCATGCTAAAAACACATGATTTATCATGATATAAGTTAAACCAAATAAAATTTTTTTATATTATGCTAAATCTATGTGTTTTTAATATGATTTATTCATTCATGCTTCTTAAATCTAAGTCATGATAAGAGGTAACAATTTAGTGTGTCTTATTTATTCTGTTCTACTTGATTAGAACAGATAACCACCTAATTCAGTGCAGGACGATTTTTTGGTAGGATAAGATCTTGGATGGGGGTGGAATTAGATTTAGAGAATACCCAC
>NC_029791.2:28692116-28716586 GCF_000816755.2 Arachis ipaensis | reverse complement strand
ATATTTTTAAAATTTATGTTATGTACGTAATTATGATTATATAAATTTTTAAAATTTAATTTTATATTAAATTTTAATAATTACAGGGACTAATAAAAATGAGACTAATAGGAACAGAAAGATATCTGCACGAGACAAGTTAGGATTTAGTTGTTTTTACTATCCACATAAAGACGAGATAAATTTTATATGAATCATTGTAAAACGAGATAAAATCGAGTAGAACAAAAATTCACTTCTAACCGCTTATTGCCACCCGTAAATACAAAGCAAATACTAAAGAAATAGTAGTCAATAGTAAATACTAGAGTTTTTTAATTTTGATATGGGGGAGGTGTAGGTGTTTTTCAAAGTTATGGGGATTTGGGGTGTTTGACGGAGATGTGACGGCGCCGTGAAAGAAATCGGTGGCACCGATTGGGGGGAAGGAAATCGGTGGGACCGATTTCTGGGAGAGGGACGTCTGAAATCGGTGGCACCGATTGGTGACCCCTTGCCACACGTCGCACATGCAGCTGGCTCCCCTGGTGTGGCCCGTGACCGTTTCCCCTATACCCCTCTCTCGTTCACACGGTACAACACTCTCTCTTTCACTCTCAACTTTCCCTTTCTTCTTACTCTCAACCCCACTCCTTCACCATAGTTGGACCACTGAAGCTTAGGAAAGGGTAAAATAAAAATGCCAAAGAAAAGGAAAACTAAGGAAGTAAATCAACCGGAGCTTCATATTGTTAACTATCTTGGAGATCCAAATCATATAAGTTTTTTTTTAATAATTTTATTTAATGATAATGATAGTGATAATTTTTTATTTTATTAACAGTATATATTGTAATGACACTAAGTAGAATTTAGAAATTAAACATATATGTATGTATTTTATTATTAGGTGGTTAGAAATAGAAATAAAAATAAGAATAAACCTTGTATGTATGTATGTATGGAGATGAGATGAATGTTTGTTTAGGGTGATGAAGATGAAGCTCTGGATCTGGATCATGTATATTATTTTAAAAAAAAAAAAGAAATGTTTGAAAAAAAAATAGTACAAAAAAAAAAAAAAGGAAAATCTGTACATAATAAATTGGAATAGGGAGATATTGATATATTGTTGTTGCTATTGTAATCGAATTTAATTAGTTATTACGATTAATAATGAAAATTTTATTAGTTATTTTATTTATTTATGATCGTGAATTATTATGGTTAATAATAATAAAATTAGTATATATATACTGTTTGAATAATAATAATAATAACAATAATAATAATCATAATAATAGAAAAATTAGTGTGTATGTTGTGTGAATAATAATAATAATAATAACAATAATAATAATCATAATAATAGAAAAATTAGTGTGTATGTTGTGTGAATAATAATAATAATAATAACAATAATAATAATCATAATAATAGAAAAATTAGTGTGTATGTTGTGTGAATAATAATAATAATAATAACAATAATAATAATCATAATAATAGAAAAATTAGTGTGTATGTTGTGTGAATAATAATAATAATAATAACAATAATAATAATCATAATAATAGAAAAATTAGTATTATGTTTTTTTTATATGAATAGTAGTAACGGACATGTTTGAATTGCTATTATACTGGGAGTTAGTTGTAATGGACATGTTAAGTATAGTTGTGTTTTTGAATAATATAGTTATGTTATATTTGTTCTTATACTGGAAAATGTGGTATTGTAGGCTTCAAGGATGTTGATGTGCGATCATTTACACCCGCCGGATCCATATAACCAAATTGTTGAGGCACAGTTACGCGAGACTGGATTTTATTATGTATCACAAATTGGAGTTATTAAAGGCCAATCAGCAATGATTAATGCTCTGATTGAGAGATGGCGGCCCGAGACTCATACTTTCCATTTTCCGGTTGGTGAGTGTACCGTGACCTTGGAGGATGTGGCGGTAATTCTCGGTCTGCCAACAAATGGTCTTCCGGTTACAGGTCCGACCATGAGTAGCTTTGAGGCATTGGAAGCCGAGTGCTTGCACCAATTTGGAATTGCACCAGCAAAAATGAATGTAGAGGGAGCTTTATAAAATTAACGTGGTTTAGGGGTGTGAGAGATCGTATAGTGTTGAATGATGATGTGCACATGCAGATGTATGTAAAGTGTCACATAATGTTATTTGGGAAAGTTCTATTTGCAGATAAGTCGGGTGCAGGGGTGCACTGGAAATTTTTACCGTTGCTCCGCAACTTCGGCCAGATCATACAGTTTAGTTGGGGTTCGGCATGCCTGGCACACTTGTATAGATCATTGTGCAGGGCAACTCGTGTCGACTGCAAGGAGATGGACGGTCCACTGACACTGTTGGTCAGTTGGGCTTGGAACCGGCTACCATTTCTAGCGCCGATTCCTGGCAATCCCCGAGTCTTTCCAGTTGCAAATAGGTAATTTTGATTAAAGTATGCATTGAAAAAATTGATATAAATTGTATTTTGTTTATGGTAAGATAAGTTAGGAAATGGATTGTCCGTCTGCAGGTGGCATAACTGGGACCGTCATTGACGACATCTACTGCGACTATGACCCTCCACTCGGTCCACCACTTTGACGACATCTACTGCGACTATGACCCTCGGCACCGCATTGCTTGCATCGCCTCGGGCGACGCAACATACGAGTGTCCATCTCATTCAAGAAGCGGGTCATCTTCGGCCTGCCCTTGGCTACCCGTCTGAGGAACGGGTTTCCAACGAATCTAGGTCCATGATAAGCAGGCCACGTTGCCGGATTTCCCAGTGGTCGAAACCTAGCCCTGTATACTCTTCGAATTTGGTCCATCTTGTAAACGTCATTAACGTACACTTTCCAATCCAGCCTCTGATTTGCGCAACACGCAAACACGTGCCTACACGGAATTCGGTCAACCTGGAATTCACCACAGTCACACCGATAGTGGCGCAGGTCAACTGCATACTCAACCCCACTAGGCATCTCGCGTACTTCGAAGACTTCATTTTCTCTATCAAAATAGCTAACCTGTATGTTACCTGATGCTCGCTGATTTGCATTCAGCTTGGTTGTCACCATCTCAGAGAATACAAGTCCAGCACTGATTCGGGCTTCAGCCTTAGCTCTTTTCCTAGTGAACAACTCATTCAGCCTGTAAAATGTCGCCTTAACAAGTGCAGTGACTGGGAGATTGCGTGCACCCTTTAAGACGGAGTTGATACATTCCACAAGATTGGTGGTCATATGACCCCATCGGTAACCACCATCAAATGCCAAAGCATACTGCTCACGAGGGATCCGATCAAGCCAATTGGTGTAAGCCTCACCCCGCTCCTTTAATCGTTCATAGCGCATCTGGTACTCCCTGGTCGTCCTTGAATATCCTATGAAAAACATTCAGTCAACTATGAACACTAGTCTATTTGATCGTGCTTACAATAAATTAAAAGTTCATTGTATACAAACTTACCAATGTTGACGATAAGCTTCTGCAGGTAAGGTGCTTTGAACTTCCTCAAGAAGTTGGACTCAATATGCCTGATACAAAACATATGGAAAGCTCTTGGAGGAGACCACGCCCCATTACTTCGTTCAATAGCTGACCTAATCGAATCGTGTCGATCAGAGATTAGTCCGACACCATCACGGGTCACCACATGTTGACGCAGGTTGCTCAGAAAAAAGTGCCATGCATCAGAAGTCTCTCCCTCGACTATGGCAAATGCAATAGGCACGATGTTGTTATTACCATCTTGTGACACTGCAACCAATAAACAACCCTTGTATTTTCCATACAAATGAGTCCCATCCACCTGCACCACTGGCTTGCAGTGTCTGAAGGCCCTTATACAGGGGTAATAACTCCAGAAGACTCTATGTAGAACACATATATCAGGAACCAAATCATCCCCCTGGTAAGCTGGCATTGTTTCAAAGTGAACCACTGCTGATGGCTCTTTGTGGCACATGGCCTCAAACCATATCGACAAAGCTGAATTCCATCCCCACTGTGAACTCACCATCCGCCACAACAGGAGGGGCTACACACATCAAAAGTAATAAATGCTTCATTATGTACTCAGTAAGAAGTCCTTCATTACAACTCAATTAATAAACATACTTTACTAGGTAAGATCGTTATAGTCTTATTTTTCGCTATTCCATCTACGTAAACAACAATTACATATCATTCACAACAAATTATTATTAATTAATAAAAAAATCAAACGCTATGCTCACAAATGCCTGGTCACATACATTACTCATCTGACTTATCGATCTGCTACTTCAGAGATTCACGTAGCTAGCTAGGTTTACGCACCTGTATTCATATATTGCGGAAACTCCGGTGCGTGCATAGCCCCCAAATCCAACGACCGCATGAAAGATGGCTCTTGAAACGAATGCGGGTTTGCTAGTGCATTTGCAACTTCCGCCACATCTGCGTTCATGGCGCCAACAGCTGCTTCTTCGTCCTCACCTGGACCGACGATCTCATAGTTACTTTCAAATTCATCTTCGCTTTCACTATTATAATCTTCCAACTCAATGTTACGGTCCGCTTCAGATTGCTCAAACTCAATATATAACTCGATGCACGATATTCGGTGGCGATTTTCCATGTACATTGAAAACATTTCCTGCATACTCGCTTCGTCCATCACATACTTGGTCTGAAATTGAACAAACCCGCCAAACACAGGTAAAGGATACCTGTACAAAATACACGAAATTCTCCTACATCTTTGCGTGCCTATCTTCTCACAAATCACACCTTTCAACTCCTCAAATGACAATGTGAACGGAATAACAACATCCAATGGATTTTCACACACAAATTGAACTCCCTCGTATGTTTGTAATAAGATCTGTCCGTAGTAATAAATCTTCAATACAACTCTATCATCCATAACACTATCTATTTCCAGCCTCACAGAATTTTTTTTTACAAAAATGAAAGAGAAGAATCAGAGAACATAAGAGAAGGGAGGAGAAGAGGATGAACATTAGCGGAAGAGGAAGAAATGGGGCTTCTGTGAGGCCACCATCCGCTTTTTGTATTGACTAAGGTTTGAAATCGGAGGAACCGACCGCTGCACACCCAAATCGGTGGGTCCGATTGGTGAACCCCGATTAAATTAAAATTGGACCAACCACAAATCGGTGGCACCGATTTCATACCAAACAGCCTCCCCCTTCCACAAATCGGTTCCACCGATTTCAACCCTCACTAACACAAATCGGTGCCACCGATTTCTCCTACTTCAAATCGGTGCCACCGATTTCTTCCCCCTAAATTCCAAAAACGCAGCGCCGTCATAACAGTGTAAATCACCCATAATCATCATATTCCAGCATAACACTCACCCCAATACCATATCTAAAAAAATTAGCCTAAATACTATAGGCATCCAGCATTTGGGAAATTTACATCGAAAGTAACACCAAGACGCTAAAGGTGCATAATCCGCAAATCTACTTTCATAAATGAATCTAACCGTCCAAACTAATCAATCGACGTTCAAGAACATCCCACTTAACGAGCCACGGATCATTATCTCTATCCGTTCAATCGCATCTTGATCCAACGGCAACCATCAATCTCTAGATCTACACCCACATTCATAAAAAAACACTTCCCGCTCCTAATAAATACCAACACACCCTCTTCATTTTCCCACCACTTATCAAACCATCAGTTTTTATTCAAAACCCTAACCCTAATTCCCAAATCACACTTTGGAATTCTAAGAAAATCCTTCAAATTTCCCCGAGAAAATGTCAGGTCGCGGAAAGGGTGGCAAGGGATTAGGAAAAGGAGGAGCCAAGAGGCATCGTAAGGTTCTCCGCGATAACATTCAGGGAATCACGAAGCCTGCGATTCGGAGGCTGGCAAGAAGAGGTGGCGTGAAACGAATCAGTGGTTTGATCTATGAAGAGACTCGTGGTGTTCTTAAGATCTTTCTGGAGAACGTGATTCGTGATGCGGTGACATACACGGAGCACGCAAGGAGGAAGACCGTGACGGCCATGGATGTTGTTTATGCTCTGAAGAGGCAGGGAAGGACCCTCTATGGGTTTGGAGGCTGAGGCTTCCAAAGTTTGGATTTTGGAAAGGTTGGTAGATATCGGAAGGATTTTGGAAATTGGGCATGTGATAGACTTGTGTTTTTAAGAAAAAATTGGAAGAGAATTTGTATTTTGGTTTGTATTTTATTTTGGTCTGGTGAAAAATTTGTAGTTTGTATTGAATAGTTCAAGTCTACTTGAATTAAATTTCTTTCCTATAGTTTTAGCTGTTTATTGTTCATATGTGCTTTCCATGTTTCTAATGCAGTAGCTACCACTAGTTTGTTCAACTCTTATTTTATTATTATCTACTTCGGTTGATGATTTTCTATTTTTATAATCTAATAAGCATTGGTAACAGTTTTAAAGATGGGGTATAATATAACTTAATTTATGAGCACTATAATTAGTTTTACAAGAACTGTAAAGATTTAAACGTATTCTAGTTTTGGTCGAATGTCTGGGCACTAATGAATATGATTCTCATCGATGGGATTAGATGCAATGTGATCTTCACTACTACTACTGTACTTGTGAGCAAACAGCGAACTTATTTGAATTTCAGAAGTTAAAACCAGATCATTCACTTACATAACCATAAACCATCTCAATGATATGATTTTATCGTAACTTTCTTTTCACAATAACATTAATATTAGTTATAAACAATCGTTTCAGTTTTCAAAACCAACAACCATTTCAACGTTATAAATTTCACTTGAAAATTATATCATATACAAATTTAGTACCTAATGACTAATACTCATCGGGCAATGCTACGGTGATAAAGAAATATTTTTCTTTAGTTGCTGAAGAGATATGGAGAAACAGGCAACTGAATACGTGTTATTTTCTTTTTAGAAGGACGGGACTCGAAGAAAAATTAATCAGGTAAGTATAATGTTGTGTATTTTCTTCTTCGAAGGACGGTACTCGAGGAAAAATTAATCAGGTAAGTATAATGTGTTAATGATTATGATTATACTTTTGTCTTTTTTTATTTTGGATTCAGTAATATTTTTTGTAGTTGGACTTTTTTGTCATAGATAGATTGGAGTAGACAAAGATGGGTTAGTCAAGAATAGCTTAAACTAGACATAATTTTTTAATTTTTAGACACCACTTGTTGATTTAGTTTTTAGACACTAGTTGATTTAGGATCTCTCTTTGTTGATAACTAAAATGAAGTGTATGTACCCCATAAAATTATAATGTTCTAACTCTTCTCTCTCCGGACTTAAGCTCTATTTAATAACAATAATAATAACAATTATTTGTAAACAGTAGTGTCAATAAGACTCAAATTTATCTCATACAGTCAGAGAAAAGAGAAAACAATCATGAGCGGAGGAGGGAGGAGAGAGCGGGAGAGAATGTTTGAAGGAGAAACACAATGAGGAGGAGAGAGCGGGAGAAAATGTTTGAAGGAGAAACACAATGAAAATGCTGGCAATGCCGACGATAGAGATAAGGGGAAGAGTGCAGGGGGATTTGTATTTGGAGACAAGGAGGGAATCAACTTGGAAGAAACAGTCAAATCCTTAAAGGTGTCCTTCAAAGATAAAGTGGTGGGTGCTAAGATGGCTAAAACTCACATAGACAGAATCTTTTTTTGGAGAAAGCATAGCTGTGGTGACTGAAAAACAAAGAGACTCCACACCACCACGTGTAACTTTTTCGAAGAAAGCTAAATCTTTGGCTGAACCATATTTCTATGGCAAGATATAATGTTACTAAAGATAATATGCTAGCGAATATGTTTTTGGCTGACAGTGGCAGTAAGGTTGATTACCAATATTTTGGAGACTTCTTTCTTTTGATTCGACCTACAAAAAAAATATATATCGAAGACTGTTGGTGATATTTTCTAGTTCGAATAATCATATGCAAACGATAATATTTGGGTTTGGATTGGTTTTAGATGAAAACATAGGTGTTAGACGATAATATTTGGTGGGAAGTGTCATGATAATGGTGATTTACACAATGATTAATGTGATCATTAATCAATTCATTTTTTTTGTTTCATAGATACATTTTTGGTTTAGTAGAATTGGGCTGATTTTTTTTGGTGTGGCTTTAAATTTTGTAGAACTTATCATGATAATAAATTTCAGTTAAAAACAACAATAATACGCCATCCAAAATATGAATAACAACAATTAAACAACAAAATAGCTCACACCGCAACATAATAAAAAATGTTACTGAGTCCAAAATAACAAAAATCCAAAAATATAATCATAATCATTAACACAAAATTATACTTATTTGATTAATTTTTTTTATGCGTCATAGTCTGCAGCCTCTACTTTCAGTTAGGATGTGCCATCTTTAAAGAACACGATAATACGTATTCAGTAGTCTGCTTCTCTATATCTCTTCGACAGCTAAAAAAAATATCTCCTTCATCATGCTAGCATTGGCCATATCTCTTTCATCACAGTAGTATTGGCCATATTCTTAATGTTTAAGAATATAATTTACGGTGAATAATTTACATTTAATTTGCTTCATGTTTTATAATTCTTATTCAATTTACTTTTCAATTCTTTAACGTTTTATATTCTTCAATGTCAGACAATTTGCAACTCAATTTGATTTTGATTCAAATTATTCTTTCTACTTTTCTTTTAATGTCTATGGTTGATGCACAAGGTGGTGATTAGCAACTTGTAGGAGTAAGCAATTAGATAGGCTTTTTATCAACATTGAAGAGTTGTTATATATTAGAGTATCTATAATCTTTTAGTAACTTGATCAATAATGACAAATTTGTTTACATATTTAATATTATCTCTTTTGATCTAAGTTTGCAGAATTAAGTATTTTAAGCATTTTTTCTTTTGGTTATAGATTACCAATAAACTTAATTTAGTTACGAACACTATTTTTTAAACTAAGATTGTTTACATATTATTAGTGTTGTTTTTAAAAAAGATAACACTAATAATCGTTTGGAGTAAATCCTATTTGTGTCCCTAACGTTTAAATCGTCCTATTTGTATCCCTAACGTTTGTAAAAGTGATTCAATGTTATCTTACCATCAATTACACATCATGAGCGCTTTAGTTTGAATTTTAAAAATCTCTTCTTGAAATTAGAATATAAATGTCTGGGATAGAATCGATGATCTACTCCGAAAAATAGCTCATCAAATGTTGAAACTAATTTCTACAACATTTACATAATTCACTTTTCTAGGGACATAATTGAATCTAAACACAAATAGTGGGTATAATATTAAAATCGATGTTAAAATTGTTGTAGCCAATCACTTTCTTCAAATATTTTTCTTTTTTTTTTTTTTCTTTATCTTCTTTTAATTCTTGTTGTACGATCTTTCTTCAAAACTTTCTTTTATTCTGTTTTTGATAATATGTGCAACTATGATCTCTTTTCAACAAGCATAACTTAGTTCAATATCATAAATTTCTTTTGAACTTTCAAGTATTGTTGATGTCTTCTCTTTTCTAGACATTGGCCTTCTCTTTTTTTTTCAATGTATCTTCGTATTTCTAACACAGGACTCTAATATTATAATCACTACATGATTGTACTTTATCGACATTATATAAAGAACTTTTTCCATTATCATATCGTCAATTGAACATTTTTTTGAATTGCAATATCATCTCTTTCTTGTAAACTTACTTCAACAAGACTTCAAAGATTGTCAACCTTTTAGTGGATAGAAATTATCTTTAAACTACTTTGGATTTTTTTTATTTGAAAATCTCACTACAATTGTTATAATAAACTAACATGTGAATACTTTTGATTTTCATTACCTCTCTGACAATAACTCTCTTGCTTAACAACTGCTATAAAAAGAACACTCTTGTTTTCACAATACTTTAGGTGAAAAAGTTATTTTCACAAATTCTTCAACTTTTCATTCATTGATGCTAAATTGAACTTGCTTCACAAACATATAACTATGTAAGAATTCTTCCATACCTTACAAATGGCTTTTTTATACAAATAAATATATGAAAAACTTTATTTTCAAGAATACGCATGAATTGAAAAAAAATTAAATAAAAATAATTTTAAAAATAAATATTATTAAAATTTTAGTCTTTGTTTTGAAAAATTTCAATCTTTTGTATTTTTATTTTTTAAAAATATTAAAAAATTAAAATTTTATATTAAAAAATAAAATTTAGTTTTAATATAAAATTATTAAACACAGTACTAAATTTGAGATTCATTGGAACTCCAGGCGCTACCTAACAAATGTGTACAGAAAGCCAAGGATTATGTGTGTGTTTGGATTACAGTTTACAAACGGGAGTTTGCATAAAATTAATTATTTGGTAATTTTTGTATTAAAATGGATTATAGTAAAATAAATATTTTTTGGCTTATATCATTCAAAATCACTTTCAAATAAAAAATTACTAAAATGGACATCAACTTAAAAATTTTTTTTATATTATCCTATTATTTTAATTTAGATATTTAAATAGATCTTATTAATTAATTTTATAATAAAATTAATATTTATTTACTAAAATAAAAATAACATATAAAAATAGAAAAAATATATTTTTAAATAAAGATAAAAAATATAAATTTTATATATATAAAAGAATATTGTTACTTTAGTATTTTTTTACATCGTACTCTTATTCTAGTACTCTCAATAATCTTATTCTTAATATTAATTTAGAATCCAACGTTTATAATTTTATTATTATCTATGATTAATTTTTTATTTAATTTATCTTTTTTAATGAAATCATAATCTATATTATAAAAATTACACTAAAATATAGTATATGAGAATTACAATTATAAAAGAGAATATTAAAACTTTCAAAAAATTTAAATGTATTTTTTCCCTTCCAACGAGTTTTCCAAACACACCCTATGCTTGTTGAATATAAAACTTTGTGTATCTCAGATGGGGGTTGAATGTATCATGTGAACATATTGTTACATCATACCTAGTTCCAAAATCATTATTTAGGACAAACGATATTTTCTAGTATATTTAATTTTGGAAAACTATAATTTCGGTGCTCTAAATGGAAATTCAAATAGAAAAAGTATTTCATTTATATTTTTGCCTTTAACATTTGTGAACTTTTTTTTGGTACGTACATTTATGATTTTTTTAGAAAAAATTATTGAAAAAGTGATGAGTCTGGGCCAGTCCTTGCAACCTGTAGCAGATCCCAGTTTCTGGCGTTTCTTCAACGACTTTTCTCATTAGAGAAGGGAGAGGAAGCTGTCAATCAGTTACAGCTGTTCGATAAACTTTAGGAAGAGAAACTAAAACCGTCCGGTGGGCTAGACATGCCCCAATTCGTGTGCGCCGGCCATGAGGTGCTTCATCTCTTTGGTGGCAGCCACGAAATTGCAAAGCCTGCAGCTGTCCCCTCCATTTCGCGGGTGCAGGGGATGAGTTGATGGAAAACTCCATTTCGTGGGCGACGCCTTTGAGTTGGCCATGCGTATTTCAGACAAAATTTCAAT
Organism: Arachis ipaensis; assembly: GCF_000816755.2. Classification (NCBI taxonomy): domain Eukaryota; kingdom Viridiplantae; phylum Streptophyta; class Magnoliopsida; order Fabales; family Fabaceae; genus Arachis; species Arachis ipaensis. Next base: position 28,705,036 of record NC_029791.2, on the reverse strand, counting down.
CCATGCGTATTCCTGAAAATAAAGTTTTTCATATATTTATTTATATAAAAAAGCCAAACAAATTCTCTAACAACCCACATTGAATTAAAGTATGATATTAAACTAACTCTAATACCCATGGTAAGTATTAAAATCCACAATCAATTCGTCCATGATCATTTACTTACATAAATACATCTAATAATACACATTATTTCAATATAATTTTTCTTAACAATAACATAAATATACTAAAAAAAGAAGAAGAACCTTACAACAATAATATATGTCTTTACTCTTTATTATACTTTCTTAGTAGAAAAGAATTGAATACTCTTAAACTCACATCATATTCTTTATAAACTTTACTTAATAACTATATCATATGCAAACTAACCTAATAACTAATATCCTTAATACTTAAGACTAGAATTGATAGTGGACAACTTGCAATTAGTTTGTTACTTGCTTTTCATTTCTTATTCAATTTTGCTTTTAAATTCTTTAAAGTTTCATATTCTTCATTATTGGTGCAAGCTTCCAACTCATATTTGATTTTTCATTCAAGATGTTTTTTCTACTTAATTCTTCTTCCTTCTAGTGTTTGATGTATAAGGTGATGATTGGTATTTGGATGTAAACGGATACGGGTAACCTAATTAGATCCAACTTGACCTGATTATGTTGGGTACTATACGAGACAAGTAACCGGGTAAAACCGATCATACCTGATTGTGGTTGATTCGGACATCGGATTTGAGATCGAAGAATTCGACTCAACTCGTGACCTAATTACATAATTCATTAATATTATAAGAAATTCTTATTCATTCATCCACCTTTTGGAAAAGTATAGGTAACCTTTTTTCCTTTTTCCTCCTTAACCTAACCCAAGCAGAGCTCACCACCTGAGCATTGCACTAGTGCCGCCCTAAACCTCATAGAGTCACAGCTCCTCTGCCCCTGTTTCATTTGTTTCGGTAGTCTCCTTGGTTCCTTTCTGCTATATGTTATCTGGCGATTCTCCTATGCTTGCTTGTGTCTGCTGCGACGGTTCTCTTCGACTTGTCTTCGTATGGTGTGTCTTCTCTGGCTCTTTACTGCCACATCAACAATCCTTTTCTGTACTTGTTAAGAAAAAATGCTACAATATCCTAAATTAAAAATGAATTTTCAAAAGGTATGATTATGCTCTTTTTCTCTGTATTTGTTAATTTTTTTAAAAATATTTTGCAGTTCGTTAATTTAAAAATTGGTATCAATATACTGCAAATTTAACGGATTTTTAAAAAATGCTACAATTTTGAGTTATTTGTTTAAAATGTTTAAATTAAAATGAAGAAAATCTCATGTTTTAAAGTGTTCAAGTTATGATGTTGATGGTTTGATAAACCATAATGAATTAAGAGAGAGAGAAAAATAAGTTCTTCTTATTGTTGAAGAGAATGAAAAATCCCTTTAGAAGATATTTATTGAGTTATTACACCTTATATTCTCACTGAAAAAATCGTGGTCTAGATATGATTTTAGTGAAAAAAATAATATTGAGGTGGAAGAAGACTCAGTAGATTTGTCATATGAACAAATACAAAATTTAAAATTAAAAACGAACAACTGAGTACAGGTGAGTACAAATTGTTATCCACTATTTATAGCTATTAGAAAATTAACCTTACTAAAACCTAACTCAATATGGTAAATAAATTAACTATAGTTATTCAATCATAATCAATTACAGCTTGCTTTTGTGAGTCATTAGACACCAACTTAATATCATCTCCAACATCCTCCCTCAAGTTGAAACTGATTGAATTAGTTGCAAGTTCAGCAACATTATTATCATCCTCCTTTGAATTAAGGCTTGTTGAAACATTTATTCTCTTATCATCAGAATACCTCAAGTGGGGTGTGTAAGTCAAGCATGCCCAACTTGAAAAGTAAAGGTTCGAAGACACCCGGTGATAACGCTTTAGTAAGTAAATCAGCCGTTTGATGAGCTGATTTAATAGGTAGCAATTTCAACACCCCTGTTTAAGACTTTTCACGAATAATGTGACAATCTACTTCAATGTGCTTGGTTCTTTCGTGAAAAACCGGATTAGCTGCAATGTACAGCGCAGATTGATTGTCACAATAGAGATTGATTGGGTGAGGATGAGATACATGGTAGTCATTAAAAAGATAAAGAAGCCATTGACTTTCCCGAGTTGCTTGTGCCATGGCACGATATTTAGCTTCTGAGGAAGAACATGCTATAGTTATTTGCTTCTTACTCTTCCAAGACACTAATGAAGAACCTAAGAAAAAACAGTACTCAGTTATTGATCGACGGGTATCAAACAAGTTGCCCATCCGAATCAACATAACCAGTCAATTTGAGATCATTATTTGAAGAGAAGAAAAGACCCTTAGAAGGAGATTTCTTGATGTATCGAAGAACATGTAGTGCTGCCTTGTAATGGTCATCAGTTGCACAATCCAAAAATTGGCTGAGCTTCCCAACTGCGAAAGCAATGTCCAGACGAGTATTGGTGAGATATAGGAGTCGTCCGAGCAGTCTTCTATATTGTAATGGATCTTGTAATCTTGTGCCACTCTCCTTAGAAAGTTTCCCATTATACAGCATAGGAACTGAAGCAGGTTTAGCTTCCAACATACCATATTCCTCAAGCAAATCAAGAGTGTACTTACGTTGATACAAAGCAATCCCTTCAGAACTACGAGCAACTTCTATTCCAAGAAAAAATTTCAACCGGCCTAAGTCCTTAATACTAAATTCAGCATCAAGAGCCTTTTTAATAGCTTCAATTTCAAATAAATTATCTCTAGATAAAACAAGATCATCAACATAAACAATAATAATAGCCAAGCCGAGGTTAGTGTACTTGGTGAACAAAGAATGATCATGAGGAGACTTGATAAAGCCATGTTGCTGAAGAAAACTACTTAATCTTAAATTCCATTGACGGCTTGCCTGTTTCAAGCCATATAAAGAACGATTCAACTTACAGACAGCATCATTTAGAACATCGAGACCTTGGGGGGTTTCATATAAACCTCTTCTTGCAACTCAGCATGCAAGAATGCTGTATTAACGTCTAATTGGTGAAGTTTTCAGTCATGTACCGCAGCAAGAGTAAGAATAAGTCGTAAAGTGGTGATTTTTACAACCGGACTGAATGTATCAAAGTAATCATAGCCAACTCTTTGACGAGCCACAAGACGTGCTTTGTGGCGTTCAACACTACCATCTGGGTGAAACTTCACTTTAAAAATCCACTTGCATCCAATGAGACGCTTTCCAAGAGACAAAGAAGTGATAGACCAAGTTTTATTCTTCTCAAGAGCCAGCAATTCCGCACTAATTGCATTTCTCCAACATTTGTGCTGCACAGCTTGTTCATAAGTCTTCGGTTCAATTGTTGTGGTTATTGCTAGGGAAAATGCTCTATGGACAAGGGATAGCTTCCCATAATCCACCATGTGAGATAGACCGTACCGCTTGGAACATGATTGGTTACTAGAGCTTCCTGTTCTAAGTAACATATAATGATAATCTTGAATATAAGAAGGTGGTTTATGTGTACGAGTTGATCTTCTAAGATCCTGATGATGCATGTTATCATTTGAATGAGAATTAAATGATGCATTATTTGGTGGACTAGTAGAAGCTACATGTGAATTAGTGAGTGAGGTAGGGTCCCTAGGATCATGAAAAGAATCAATATTTACATGAGATGGATGAAATGCATCTAAAGAATCATAAGTGAAAAGATCAAATTCATTAAAATTAGAATCAGCAATAGCTAGAGAAGAAGCACTTATAAAATTTTTGGTCATGTCATCATGAAAGGATTTATAAGGAAAATAATGTTCATAAAACTCCACATTTCGAGACAAAAATAGTTCTCTAGTGTGAATATCAAACAAAATATATCCTTTTGTGCCAGCTGGGTAACAGAAAAATACTATTTTTTGCTCGTTTATCAAATTTTTTTGGTCCATGAATTAACGTTGAAGCAAAAGCCAAGCATCCAAACACTTTAAGGTTACTAATATCTGCATCCTTGCCAAATAAGGTAGCATAAGGGGTTTTATTTTTTAAAACTGGAGTCGGAAGTCTATTGATTAAATGAACAACTAAACCAATAGCAAAATTCTAAAAATTTTTAGGCAAGAATGATTGAAACATTAATGCTCTTGCAATATTGAGAATATGTTGGTGTTTCCGCTCAACAATACCATTTTGTTGAGGTGTCTCAACACATGATGTTTGATGCACTATACCCTGTGAATTATAAAAAATATCAAGTTTAAACTCAGGACCATTGTCAGTTCGAATAATTTTTACTTGAGAATTAAATTGAGTTTCACATAGGCAACAAAATTCTGAACCAAACTGCTGGCCTCTGACTTTAATTTCATGAAATAAATCCATACAAATCTAGTTTTATCATCTACTACAGTTAAAAAATATTTATAACCTTGTAGAGAAATAAGTGACATTGGCCCCCAGATATCGATATGTATTAAATCAAAACTATTTAAATTTGTTGTTTCACTAAGGGTATATGGTAACCGTTTTTGCTTGGCATAATGGCAAAAATCACATGGTTTAGAGCAAGTAGATATAGGAAACTGCACACAAGGATATATTTGTTTGATAATATCAAATTTTTTTTGTGGTACATGACCCAATCTAAAATACCATAAATTCTCAATAAAAAAACATGAAGTTTGTGTAACCAAATTTGCTGTCCTAAGATTAGAAGAAAGTAAAATCTTGTCACTATGACTTTGCAGATCTAGAATCCTAGTACTCCCATTGTATGTTGTATTTTTCATGTTGTCCTTGTGTGCTAACTCTAATGCGAAAAAAATCCATAATGTATAATCCATGCTTTGCTCTAGCTGTGCCAATCATCTTTAAGAGGTCCGATTCTGTATCTCACAAAGTTTGTCAGTAAAAACACATTCACAATGCAGGATCTTTTGTAAGTTTAGAAATAGATAAAAGATTGAAGTTGAAACTTGGTATGTACAGCACATCCGTGAGATAGAATGTAGCTAAAAATACCACAGTTCCACTTATAGTTGCAGTTGTGTGTGTTCCATCTGGTAATTTTACCAGAATCGCCTAATATGTCTTAAATTTGTAAAAAAATGCAATGAATGTGATACATGATCAGTAGCTCCTGTATCAAGCACCCAAGAATTTGAGAAAAAGGTTTTTACTGACAATAATCGTGCAATATGAGAGCTCATGCAAAGTGTATAAGTCTCTAAAGGTATACCTCCACTTCCTGCATTTGATTGATTGACATCTCTCACTTGCTCCTTGAGAAGATTGTGCACACTCCTGCCGAAGAAAGGTAAGCAGTGCATCTCTCAAACTTTGATTGAATTGGGATTGACCATCAGCTTCCTTGTCCTACTTGACATTGTTGGTACTTCTCTCTTCAATTCCAGCAACAATATGATTAGCCATAGCTCCGTTGCTAGTCTCTCGTGGCCATTTCTGCCTCTGTAGATGAGGTAGAAATCCATGTTTGTGGTAACAAGTATCCATAAGATGCCTTGCCTTGTGACAATAAGAACAGGTCTTAGGTGCTGAATTTCTTCCTCCTCTTCCACCTCTACCTCCACGGGTTCCTCGTCCTCTTCCTCTAGAAACACTGCTTGAATTATTGTTGAAATTATGAATTGAATTGGCCAAAGCTGTAAAGTTCTGAGTCTCCAAATCTGATCCATTAAACTGTCTCTCTTGCTGAATAAGTAGATAAAAAATTTCATTGATGTCTGGAAGAGGCTTCATCAGCATGATTTGGGATCTCACAGTCCCATACTGCTCATTCAATCCTCTTAAAAATCTCACTGCATAAGTTTCATCTCGATAATCTCTCATAGTTTCTAAGCCACAGTCACATTTTTCATAGTATTCTTTGCATTGTGGAACTGGTTTGAAACTGTCAATGTCTTCCCAAATAGCCTTCAACTTGGTGAAATAATTTGTTATGCTTAGATTCCCTTGTTTTATAGCATACAGCTATTCTTCTAATTCAGCAACCCTGTATCTGTCTCCATGATAATACATGTGCTTCAAATCAAGCCATAAATCTACAGCAGTTTCATTCCAAACAACACTCTGTGCAATCTCAGCACTCAATGATAGATTTAACCAAGAAATAACATAAGTATTACATTTATCCCATGCTACATATTCAGGATCATTTTTATCTGGTTTCACAATGGTTCCATCAACAAAGCCTATCTTATTCTTTGATTTCAGCGCTAATTTCATAGCTCTTGATCAGGAATTGTAGTTCTTAGCATTCAGCATAATTGGGACAATAGAAACTCCAGGATTCTCACCTGGATGTAGGAAGTAAACACTTGTTAGATCCGCAGGCAAATTAGTACTCGATTTCGCGCTTTGTGGCTGCAAACTCGAGAGTTGGCTTAGAATGCGAGCTAGATTTAGAAGCTCACCAGCTGAAAGCTCCTGGTTCTCATGTGACCCGTGATTATAGGTCGGAAGGAGTGTCAGCCATTGATGCTAACTGTATTTGTGGCCAAAACTTCACCTCTTTCACGATCTTCCACGCTCACCGCACCATGAAGAAATCGTGGTCTAGATATGATTTTAGTGAAGAAAATAATATTGAGGTGGAAGAAGAAGACTCCGTAGATTTGTCATATGAACAAATACAAAACCTAAAATTGAAAACGAACAACTGAGTGTAGGGGAGTACAAATTGTTATCCACTATTTATAGCTATTAGAAAATTAACCTTACTAAAACCTAACTCAATATGGTAAATAAATTAACTATAGTTATCCAACCATAATCAGTTACAGCTTGCTTTTGTGAGCCATTAGACACCAGCTTAATATCATCTCCAACACTCACTAAAAAGATAATTACAATAGTAAGCCTATTGTTGATAAAAAAATAATCTAGGTAACACCCTCCCGTAAGCTAGAATTGTATAAATCTAACAATCCTAGTTTGGAAACATTAGCAAGAAAAGGACCTGGTAGCAGAACTTTGGTAAGAAAATCAGCAAGTTGATCTTTAGAACGAACTAACATAAGATGAATGAGACCAGACAAATACTTTTCACGAACAATGTGGCAGTCTACTTCAATGTGTTTAGTTCTTTCATGAAAGATGAGATTATTGGTAATGTGAATGGCTGACTGGTTGTCACAGAATAGAGTGATAGACTTTTGAAGTGGCAAACCAATGAAATTCATTAAGAAAGATAACCAACTAGCTTCACAGGTGGCAATAGCAAGAAACCTATATTCAGCTTCTGCAGAGGACTTGGCAACTGTGGTTTGCTTCTTACACTTCCAGCTAATGAGAGAGTTCCCAAGCATGAAGCAATAACCGGAAACGGAGCAACGAGTATCGGCACAGGTAGTCCAGTCAGCGTTGGCAAATCCAGTAAGATGCATATTAGAAGTAGAGGAGAAGAAGAGACCTGTTGCAGGTCGGTCTTTTAAATATCGGAGTACGTAAAAAGCAGTTTGTAGGTGAGAAGTGGTTGCATAGTCTAAAAATTGGCTCAAACGTCCCACAGCATAAGAGATATCGGGTCTAGTGTTTGTGAGGTAAAGGAGTCAGCCGATGAGCTGTCTATAAACAGTGTTGTTTGGTAAAATGGTACTTGATTCCTTTGAGAGTTTCTGACTATAATCAAATGGAGTAGAGAGAGGCTTGCAATCTAGATAACTAAAATCCTTGAGAAGGTCCATGGTGTACTTCTGTTGATAAATGTGAATTCCAGAGTAAGAGTGTGCTACTTCCATTCCCAAGAAGTATTTGAGATCACCAAGATCCTTTATTTTGAATTTGTCATCCAAATGTTGCTTGATGGAATTGATTTCGCCAATGTCATTCCCGGTTAAAACCAAGTCATCAACATATACTAGAATGGCAGTGAAGCTTTCAGATTGTTTCTTGATGAAGAGTGAATGATCATAAAAAAACTGCTTATAACCAGCATCCACAAGAGTCTGAGTGAGCTTAATGTTCCATTGCCTGCTTGCTTGCTTAAGCCCATATAGAGACTTTTGCAATTTACAAACCAAACCTGGTTGTGACACAACCAAACCGGGTGGTATCTTCATATAAACTTCCTTGTCCAAATCTCTATGAAGGAAGGCAGTGTTGACGTCTAGCTGTTTCAAATTCCATTTCTTTGCCACTGCTAATGCTAACATTACTCGTAGGGTAGTCATTTTGACAACTGGACTAAAAGTATCACCATAATCTACTCCTTGCACTTGAGTGAATCCTTTTGTAACTAGCCTCGCTTTGTGCCTCTCTATGGTGCCATCGAGATTTAATTTTACCTGAAAAACCCATTTGCAACCCACAGCCTTCTTGTCTTTTGGGAGTTCAGTGAAACACCAAGTTTTGTTCTGATCTAGAGTTGTCAATTCATCTTGTATTGCCTTTCTCCAACATTCATGTGCAGCCGCTTCCTCATAAGTGCTAGGTTCTGGATTTGAGGTGATGGCTAGAGAAAGTGACTTATATTTTGGAGTTAGTTTATCATATGACAAGTGTTGTGAGATAGGATATAAAGAGTTAGAGTTCGAAAAGTTGCTAGAGTGAGCTGTGTGGGTTGTCACACAATGATAGTCCTTCAAATAAGCAGGCGGTTTCTTGACTCTTTCAGATTTTCTAGTAATGCAGTCATGTGTGATGTCAGAGTGTTGTGATGCAGGTGCAGTGTTAGTGTGTGGTGTAGTAATGGGTGCAATGGTGTGTGAGAAAATTGGTGACTGCATTAAGCTTAAATGTTCATTTGAATATGTGAGTGTGGTATGTGTGGGTGATTGCAAATGATGTGTGGATGGTGTATCATATTGAAAAAGATCAATGCATTGTGGAGTACGAGTGGGTACCACAGAATTGTCAGTGCTAGTGGAATGTAAAAATGGAAAATGAGTTTCATAAAAAGTTACATTTCTGGATATGAAAATTTCCTTTGATTTTAAATCAATAAGTCGAAAACTCTTTGTTCCTAATTTAAAATCGAGAAAAGTTGTCTTTCTGGCTCTTGGGTCTAATTTTGTTCTTGAATTTGTTAATGTGGAGGCATATGCAAGAGAACCAAATACTCTTAAATATGAAAGGTCAGGTAAGTTACCATACAAAAGCTTGTAAGGACTAGCATTATCCAAGTTAGTGCTGGGCAGCCTATTAATTAGGTGAATGGCGTGAGCAACTGGGTATTGCCAAAAACAATGTGGAATTCCTTATTGAAATAGCAGTGCTCTAGCAACACCTAAAACGTGCTGGTGTTTTCTCTCTACAATCCCATTTTGCTCTGATGTTTCTACACAAGAAGTTTGGTGTAAAATTTTAGTTGATGCAAAAAAGGATTTTATAGTAAACTCTGGCCCATTGTCAGTCCTTATACACTTAATTTGTTTTTCAAATTGTACTCTGACAAAATTCACAAAATTAATAACCAATTGTGATGCTTCAGATTTAGTTTTTATAAAAAAAATCCAAGTGAATATGCTCTTGCCATCCACCACAATCAAAAAATACCTATGTCCTTCATTAGAAGGGACAGAAATAGGACCCCAGATATCCATATGAACTAAGTCAAAATAATCTTTTATTTCAGTTGTACTAAGATTAAAAGATAACTTCTTTTATTTTGCAAAATGACATGAATCACAAGGAAATTTTGAAGCAATACAATCTATAAAAGGATAATACTTCTTCAGAAAAATCAATTTATGCATGCGTATGTGTCCTAATCTAAGATGCCAAATGTTGTTGTGCTCACTGTGTGAAGGTGTGGTGGGATGAGTAGTGGTCGTAGTTACCGCCAATGAAGCTTGTTTTGTTGGAAGAGGGGGAAAGTGAGAGAATTCTGATTCTCTTCTCATTGTATATAACTCTTCTATACACTCAGCAATGCCAATCATCTTTGATGTGGATCGATCTTGTATCTCACAACACTTATCATTGATTAACAGTTGACAATGTAAATTTGAGGTTAACTTTGACACAGAGAGATCAGTTAAAAATAAAAAAAAGAAATGTATAAAACATTTTTAAGAAAAAAATTTTTAGAAAATGTGATTGTGCCAATGATGGTGCTAACAGTTTTGGTCCCATTTGACAATATCACATTGATTGGTAGGGGTGTTCAAATCCAAACCGATCCAAATTAAACCGCTCATCCAATCCAATCCAAACCGAAAATCGATTAAAACCGCACTAATTCGGATTTGATTGGATTCTATTTTTTGTAAACCGCTGGATTGGATCGGATTTCGTATCTACTTTTCATAACCGATCCAATCCAATCCAATCCAAACCGCACAATGTGCTATAATATTATTATTTTATTATTATATTTACAATTATATTTTTAACATGTTCAATTTGTTATACATTTTTCTATTATTCATGTATTATTATTATTTAATAAATATTTTATGTTTAAAATATTATTTATTTATTTATTTTAACTAACCTATAATTTTATTTCTATTGTTATGTTATCGTTGACTTTTTAAGATATGTTAAGACTTGTTATGTCATTGTTGATTATTTAAAATTTGATGTTAAGACTTGTTATATGTATTTAATTTTTTTTATTTAAAAAACTGCAAATCCAAACCGATCCAAACCGCTTGTAATCGGATCAGATCAAATTAGATTTTCAAAAAAAGTTCATCCAATCCAAACCGCACCGCACATAAATTAAGCGTTCGGATCGGATGACTTTTTCTCTTAAAACCGAACCAAACCGCACCGCGAACACCCCTATTGATTGGAGCAATATTTTGAAAGCTTGCAAAATCTTTTAAGTCAAAAGTCACATGATCTGTTGCACCGGAGTCAATGACCTATAGTGCAAATTTTGGAGTGATAATACTCATAATTCTCGTATTAAAATATAATGCAATGGTTTTACCTGGAGTGGAAGTCTGAATGGAATTAGTCAAAATTTGGTTTGCATTATGAGGTTGTTGCTGCACACTTTTATCTTTGATCAACTGTAATAAGGCAAATCTTTGCTCTGGAGTGAACCCAGATCTTGATATTCCAGTGTTCTCTTTGAGACAATTGAGCTGGAATTGTTTGTCACTGAGTATATCATCACGCCCCTCAGTGATCATGTGATTGTGGTGGTGTTATTTCGCTGCCGTTGATAGAAATGGGAGGAGTATCCATACTTCTTATAGCATACATGTTCTGTGTGGCCTTGCTTGTTACAATGAGAGCATACCAATGTAGCTCCACGACCTCTACAATGGGAGGATCTGTTTACCATGTTCGCCATTCTGAGAAATCAATGAATCCAAGGATTCAGATCTTCTTCCTTCTCGTTGATCGGAATAGCTATGTTCACCAAGAAAGAATCTTGCGAAATAGCCTCTCATCAAACTCTATTGGATGAGTTTGAAGGGAGAGGTAAGAATGAGGAAAAAAATGTCGAAAGAAAAATTAGGGATAGAAAGAAAATGACAAAATTGGATTGGATCTCAATTCACAATTTTTTTTTATTCATAGCTTGGTTGCTCTCCACTCTCACCGCACCATAAAGAAAATCTCATGTCTTAAGCTGTTCAAGCTGTGATCTTGATGGTTTGATGAATCAGAAGGGATTAAGAGAGGGAGAAAAATAAGTTCTTTTCATTATTGAAGAGAATGAAAATTTCCTTAGAAAATATTTGTTGAGTTATTACCCCTTATATACTATGTACTTTTATGTACTCTCACTAAAAAGATAATTATAATGGTAAATCTATTATTGATAAAAAATAATCTAGGTAATATAAAAGAAAAAAAAAATCCTAAACGATCTTGATAATTACTCTAAAGGATAACAAGACCCCAACAAAAAAGAAACTCCTTTTCGACCCTTGATCTTGACTTTCATGAGACTAGTTCCTTGATCGATATTTTTTGTTTGAGGTAATAGAACATGCCTATGTGGCAATTTTTTTTGAGTTAACGGAATATATTTATGTGGAACGTTAATTAAACTGTTGATTTGTCCGTCAAGTGCCAACTAAAATTGACAAATTTTTTGTTAGAAATTTCGCTTTTTGAGACAACTTTCAGGAGTTGTTTCGGATTTTTTATTTGTGTTTTTTTTTTTCATATACAATGACTGATTGGATAAATTTATTGTGTAAAAGTTGAAAAATATTAGTGATATTTAATTTTTTTTTACTTATAGAAATTGAATTGAAGGTATATTTTTTAATCTTTTCGTTGTTGTTTAAAAAGTTGTTAAGATATTATATTATTAGGATTATGTTAAATTTTAGGGTAAACTACCTAGATAAACCAAATACATGAAAATATTACCGGTATCACTCAAAATAAAAAATGATACGTGTATCTTCCAAAGTCTATTTCTATATAAATCGAATTAGGTCAATTCGAATTACAATTTTCAGTAGTAATTCGAATTAGATTGATTAGATTTACCAGGGGACGTTGAGATGGGCATAAATCGAATTAGGCAAATTCGATTTATGCATGCAATAAGTAAATCGAATCAGAGTGATCAGATGTATGCATGGTTGGAATTTTTTCAAGTAAATCGAAGTAGCCTAATTCGATTTACTTTGTTGGAGACCTACATGGACAGATTTACTAAAGTTTCAGCATCATATGTAAATGGAGGTTGGTTAATTCGATTTAGTAGGGAGCAAGTATGTATAATAGCAATGTTTAAAAGGCAAAGAAAATCAGTTAAAATAGCTCAAACTTATTTTATTTAACATTTAGTAATTATTGTTACAATGAATAAATACTAAATTTGGTAAAGTTAAAATTTTTAATTAAAATATTTTTTTTTGATAAAATTATAAAGTTGAATTTTTAATGATTTGTTGAGCATTTATTAAAATAAAAAATTTAAAGTTTTTATTAAAAACAATTTTAG
>NC_029791.2:28668359-28692033 GCF_000816755.2 Arachis ipaensis | reverse complement strand
TATTTTTAAAAATTAGAACACATAATAACCAAATTTAAAATTAATTGATGTTTTACTAAAATTAAATACTGAATAGAATAAAAATATTTTTATATAAAAACTAATCAAATGACATAGATATTATCATGGTCAATAGATTCAAATATTTAATGCTAACTGACTGTGCCTTGGTAGAAGTCTATGCAAATTCAGATTCAACAAGCAATTTAGCGACATATTCAACAACTGCAGAGCACAAATTCAATTTCACATGCTCAGTTTCCAATTCAACAAGTCCACTTTGTGCAATTTTTGAAAAATATGTAAGAACCCCTCATAATTCCAGAAAAATTGCTGAGCTCTCAAATAGAATAAGCAACTTAGCAGAACAAAAAAGTATAGTGCAAGGGAGGGTTACAGATGGTTATTACAGAAAACATTAAATTGGAATGCCAACAGTAATTGGAACTGGTTGTGGAACACAAATATTCCAGAGAAGTTCAAATTTACTATGTGACTTAGCTTACATGATGCTCTACCAACTGAGACCTTTCGATTCAAGCGGCATTTAACTTCTTCAGATATGTGTAAGAGATGTAACAAGGCGCATGAGACTATGGAGCATTTTCTTAGAGACTGTGAACGATCAAAGGCAATCTGGTATATGTTGGATCCTAGTATCCTGGACTCGACGGCTGGTACTGCTCTTGAAGAGTGGTTTCAGAAGGCCTTGGCTAACAATGAGGCGTCCTTTGGTGCAGGGCTTTGGTGGGTATGGAGACATAGGTGCAATGACATATTCAACACTGACAACCCTTGGACAGACCATAAGGTTGTTGCCTTGGCCAGAATTACCGCCAAGGACTTACAGGTTTACAGGAATCGAAGCAATGCCTTTAGGTCTCTCCGAAATTACCTGTGTTGGGAACCACCGGTAGGCAATAGTTTTAAAGTTAATTGTGATGCAAGCTTGCATATGGATTCAAATTTAGCGGGATTTGGGTGTATTATTAGAGATTCTAAGGGAGATTGGATCTCGGGCTGCTCTGGAAGCATTCCCCCTTAGTCTATAATCAGATGTGAATTATTTGCTGCTTGGAGGGGGCTGGTTTTAGCTTGGGATTGCGGTTTGAGGGATATTATATGTGAAACGGATTGCCTTGACATTCTGCCCATCATGCATGAGCTTACAAGTGGGTATTCACTGAAGTAACAGATTTGGTTCACAAGATTCAGGAGCTTTTATCTCGTCCTTGGCTTGTTCACGTTGAATGGGTGTCTCGAGAAGCAAATAGAGCTGCGGATTGGATGGCTAAATATGGTGCCAAGAGTAACTCTAATCATGTTATTTGGTCTGAGCCTGGTGTTGATCTCCAACGAATCATCCGCTCGGATTTAGGATAGTTTTTGCTTTGTTTCTTTTCTTGTTTAGACACCAAAAAAAAAACTTAGCAGAAGTTGCATATGAAAAATTTGAAGAACACTTGGATCTACAATTAGCGCATTTGGAGGAAACGGCTCTGACCGAGGAGGAAGTTGCCATCCGGGGTGGCGGAGCAGCAACGGCAGGGTTGAATCGCCCACTGCCGAAGCCACCTTACTCATTTATAAAGGCGGCGGTTGGCCTGGCGACAGCAAGCGGCGCTGGCGCGGCTTCAGTCCTGCACAACGGCAATAGTGCCGAGGATGGCGTCCTCGCGAGGGGAGAGCGGACACTCACGAAGGCCTTGGTTGTTTGAGCAGCGACGAAGAAAGGCCGAGATCTCCATTCTCGTGGGTTCAGTCGCAGACTTCCGATGGCGGCTATGCCACTACCACTCATGGCTACATCGTTTTTCTGGGATCGTTTATAAGAATTCAAAAATTACGAAAAACTATTTCCATTGTTGTTAAATATTAAAATAAAACAAAACCTCAAAAAAAAATAATAATTATTATTGAAATATTTATATTTTTTGTTAAGCTCTTACTATATATATGAATTTTTCTTATTCATTTGAATATATGAATATAAATATATATTCAAGTGAATAAATAATTTAATTTCTAATAATTTTTATAAAAAAATAAAAAAATTAATTAGAATAAAATTCTTTTGTTTTTTTAATATTTTCAATAAAAATTGTTTGTTTTTAGATATCCTTATTGTTTTTTAAAATTAATCCTGCAAATACTAGGGGTGTTCATGGCCCGGTCCGGCCCCGAACTTTTTAGGGGCTAATTTGGTGTGATTTCACCGGGTCTAGGGTCGGATAAGGGTCTCAAAAATAGACCCGGTCATTATTTTGGGTCAGGTCTAGGCCATAGTTCGGGTCACCCGAACTCGGCCGATGGCCCGGTCATCATACACAATTAATATTTTGTGTTATTAGTGATGGATGATGGCTATTCTTATGTGGAATTTAAGTATTGTAAACCTTATTATTTTGTGTTATTAGTCATTATTAGACTATAAGTTAATATTTTATGTTTAAAATGCATAAGACTTTAGACTAATGCATAATATTGTGTTATTTGTATTGATTTAAATATTTGGTGTTATTAGACAATATTAGTATTGATTGTGGTTATGCTTTAATTTTAGGGAATGGTTGGTTCTTGTTATATTTTTCTAAGTGAATTTTACGATGTCAAATAATGATTGGAGTCTTAAAAATTTGGATATTTTCACATGCTAGCTTACAAGAAGGTAATGTTACGGCCCGATTTTCACCCGATTTTTATTCAGTATAATTGTGACTCAAAAGTGTGTAGGTTTCATCGGGTCTAGAACTGGGCTCGGGTCTAACAAATAGACCCGGTTTCATCCGACTCATGAACAACCCTACCAATTGGTATGTTTTCGCAAATAATTAAAATTCGATTTCTTGATTCAAATCTTCTATTTTTAGAAACTTATAAAGTTCTTCTCTTTAAATCCCGATCAATGAACCTACAAAATCCTTCAAATTGTAAGCAGAGGCGATAGTAATGGCGGCACACGCAGTTGTTAGTTCGTTTTGCAGTGTGTGGTGCACGAGGAAGGAACAAGGAAGAAGCGCGAGGTGGTGACAGAAGGGAAAGAAGTCTTGGCGGCGTCGGTAACCACAACCCCTGCTCCAGTGACGGCATGTTTGGGCGGCAAAGGAGTGGCTCACCATGTTGGAGGAATGTTCTGGAAGGAGGTTGAAGGTGAATCCTTATGTTTTGGAATCCTGGGCTTAACTATATTTAATTTGGGCCCAATCTCTAATGCAGCATAAAATTTTGCAAGTAATGTGCATGTTTTACAAAAATTTGCTATACGAACTTACTCTAAGTGGGCTCATGGAATTTTTTTTAAACAATGGAATTTTTGTGGTAAATTTTTTTTGTCAGGAGTAGTTATAGAAAGTATTATTTTAGGATTGTTTGGTTTCTTTTATTAATTATAATTAACTTTTATAATTTTTATTAGTATTTATATTTTTTCGCAACTTTGAAGACAAGTTTATTTTAAAGGGTAGCGTAATGATAGGATTAGTATTGGACTAGTCCAATTAAAAAATTATACTATAAATAAGAATATAATGTAATAATGTAAGAATATGCATAATGTAATAAGAACTCTATTTTCTCTCTTTAATTCTAATTCTAGGGATTTTTTTCTATTTTCTCTTATTATCTCTAATTCTTTCTATTTTTAATATAAATTTGTATCATATTCACTCTTAAAATTAATAAATATAGTTGTTCTGTTCTAATTTTTTTAACATAATTGATTCGAAAATAGTGACATTATTGTTGGAAGCACAATCCAAGTGCGGCCACTCCCGCTCCCATAAATGTTCTGTTTTTATTTGCTATTGCAAATTTTTTTTTCAATTTTTCTCAAATTTTTCCATTTTTATTTTTTTCAAATTTAATATTAATCGAGTACTCGATTACCAAACCAATCCAACCCAAAAGTAATGGTTTGATTTAAATTTGCTCTCAAAAAATGCTTAATCCGATCCAAACCCATTTAATTACAATTTAATGGGTTAGGTTCTAATCTCTTCCGAATTTCACTCAACCCAACCTCATTCCTAATTAGCAACTTATAGCAGGAAGTAATTAAATATGTTTTGGCTTATCAAATATATCAACTTCTATAAATTTCTTATTCTTATTATTATTGATGAATTTAATTTGTACTGCTCTTAAAAATATGAATTATTATATTAGAATTTTTAAAATTATTTAGCAACTTGATCAATGATAACAAATTTATTTATATATCTGGCATTGCCTCTATTAAACTAAATTTACAGAATTAAATATTCTAAACATCTTCTTCAATTTAATTATGGATTACGAGTTAATTATCAAATTGGCCCTTGAAATTTGACTTCCGACTCAATTTAGCCCTCAAGGTTTTAATTGACTCTAATTGTACCCTGAAATTTTGCCTCGAGCTTCAATTTGGCCCTTCCGACGTTTTCCGTCACCAGAGAGCTGACATGGCAAACTTGGTAGATACCTGGCACCCTAGCAGTTAGATGACATGACAAAATGTTTGAAGGCTTCAATTTAACTCCTAAAAATTTTAAATAAAACCTAGAAGTTCCAATTTCCCCAAATCGAAGAGTGTCTCCAAGAGGTGAGAAGAACGCGCACGGTGACAGAGGTGGGAAGGTTCCGCATTGGTGTGGTTGCGGGTTGCGTCCTATTCTTCAGTGGTCTGGGACAGATTCCAATCCAGAAAGACCATTCTATGGATGCTCTAACTATAATGTGAGTTGGTTGAATTATTGCAAGTTGATTGTGTGTCTTATTTCTCAAATGCTTGTTGATTTTGTAGCTGTTCTTTCTCTCAATTTTTTTTGGATTTTTTGTGTTGTAGACTACCGGTAAGAGATGGTGTGACTTTTTTAAATGGGCAGATGTTAAAGAAGAAGAAGCCATAGTTGGCAGAAATGAAAGTTCAGTTAGTGAAGACCATTGGAAAATATCTATGGGATGGAAAATTAGTGCAGTTGAAGCTGAAATTAGAATATTAAAAATGTGGAATATTATGTTGTCTGTGTTTGTTATTATTTTTGGAATTGTGATTGTAGCTTGTGGATTAGGTGTGATGAAATATATGTAACTGTATATCAGTTATTTGAATGAAGCATTGTTATGTATTTAATGAGAAAATAGAAATGGAATTTTATGTTCTCTTTGCTAATGATATATCCTGTAAAAATTCTTTAAAACTGAGATTATATATGAAGCTGCTATGAGTCTGTATATGAAGACAAGATCAGGAGCTGGCTCTAATAACTATATATGTAGTATGCACTTCCATTAGTGAATAAATTTAAGTGTATAGTTCATTTGTGAAAAAGATATAAATAGATGAGATGTTATGACAAAAGAAAATCTAACAGAACCTTGTGTGGTTCTTGCACTTGACATAAGACCCATAAATAAGTAATTCATTAAGTAATTCATAGTCATTAATCATTGTCAATATCACAGCATTAGCAACAGCAGTATCTGTATCATACCTTAGATACCCTAGATAACATAGTTTCAAATATCCTAAACTAAAACAGATGACTCTACATAACATAGTAACAAAATATCAAAAGAGCATAGTTTGATCAAATACTCTCTACAAAATATGTTCTACACAACTTCTAGTCAATCATACAAAAGCGGTTTCTATTTTGTTGTTGGTGGTTTGAAGCCTGGGGTGGGACGAATGTCATAAACTCTGCCAAGCGTGCAGCTGTCCCAGAACTTGCTCCATGCATTGGGTCCACATTGAAAGTTGTTTTCCTCTTAGATTGCAACTTGTGAGGCCTTGTCACCTGTTGTGGAGGTGGAGGTGGGTCTGATGGAGGGACCTAGTAAAATTGTGAACAGAAATAGTGACCAATACAATCCAACAAAAACCAATCAATATGTTATCAAATAGTATCAATCAGTTAGATCTACCCAACATTTACTCGTATATCAATATAAACCAGTTAACAGTTAATCAAATATTAGAAACCAAACACTACCTGTTCCTGATTTTTCGGCTGTGAGTAAGTGGGTTGGGTGAGTACAATCTCTGAAGCATTTGCATCAGCAATAGCTTGACCTGGTGCTAATGAAGCATTTTCATTAATCTCAGCAGCTTGGGTGTTAGTAGTAGCAGCATTTGCTGGATCTGTACCCTCTCCAGCCTTAGAACCTTTTTCTTTTGCAACAACAGCCGCTGCTGCATTAACAAGGGCACTAGCAAGGTCATCAGCTTTCCTATGAGCGCAACTCCTCTTTGTATGCCCTCTCGTACCACAGTAAGTACATGTGAATTCTTTGTATTTCCTCTTCACCTTGGTTTCAGTTTTTGACTTCTTAACACTAGATGACTCTTCATCAGCATTCTTCCGTCTTTTTTGGGTTATTGGCCCTGGCTTTCGCTTCATTTTAGGTGCATGAGGCCTATTTTGTTCACTTTTCTCTCAAAGATCTTGTTCGGGTATTGGATTGAGAGAGTGCTTATAGGTATCTCTATAAGCTTCCATGGTCAGCCAATGATGACAAAAATCCTCAGGATTTCGATTTATCTTGGAGATGGCTGCACATGCATGGACACACGGCATGCCTACAAGGACAGATGTTATGAAACAGTATCCAACAATCTATTTAAATAGAGACTAATCACCAGAGACATAAAACATAGTGAAACAAATAAGAACACCTAAATGAATACAAACCAGTCACTATCTAATCTAAACTATGTTTAATTAAATGAATATAAACCACTCACTATCTAATCCAAACTATGTTTAAGCAATTATTGGCTACCTCAGTACCTGTTATTTGCCAAAACCTACAGGTGCATATGCTCTTTCCCAAGTCAACAGCCATGTTGGTAGGCCAACCATGGATCTCAAATCTTTGATAATCTTCATCTCCACTCCAAATCGGTGTCCATTTTTGAGATTCTTTCCGGATTTTCTGCAATCTACTATGTTGGATTGGTGGGAGCTTACCAACATGGTGGGATAACTTGACCTTGTTTTTTGCAATGGACCGCATCGCAAACATCCGAACCTCCTCTAACAAGGTGATTATAGGCTTAGCTCTGTATTCCTTGATCCTCGAGTTAAAAACCTCGCAGGCATTGTTACAAATGTTATCAATTTTTTGATCGTGTCGGAAATATGCCCTAGTCCATGCTTCTTTAGGCCACTTATCCAAATATGCCCAAGCTCCCTCGTTGAGTCTCTTTAACCTATCCATCTTCTGATCAAAATCATGGCGAGTTGTTTCCCTAGCACACTCCCATAATAGTCCTCTGTACTCCTGCTCTTTCCATTGTTTGTTAAAATTCTTCCATAAATGCCACACACAGAATTGATAGTGTACATTGGGCATAAGCTCCTTTACTGCTGAAGCCAAACCTTGGACCAGCAACACATGAAAATTCAATTATCGTGCCTCAAACAGACCCCCAAAATATTTTAAGTGACCTCAAACAGACCCCCCAAAATATATTAAGTGACTTCAAACAGGCCCTCGCAACGAATACATTTACTAATCACAGTCCTCACAGCAAGTATGAATTGATTATACACATGCGTTTACTAATCACAGTCTTCAGAACAATTATGAATTGATTATGCAATACATTTACTAATCACAGTCTTCACAGAAAGTATGAATTGATTATACAAATACGTTTACTAATCACAGTCCTCATAGCAAGTATGAAATGATTATGCAAATAAATCTTACTAATCACAGTCCTCACAGCAAGTATGAATTGATTATGCAAATACATTTACTAATCACAATCCTCACAGCAAGTATGAATTGATTATGCAACTAAATCTTACTAATAATAGTCCTCACAGCAAGTATGAATTGATTCCCCAAATACATTTACTCATTTACCTTTTGCATGTCTGACATAAAAGCCCATTTGTTAGCCATGTAGTCACCCAAGTCATCAAGCAGCAGGTCCAAAAACCACCTCCAATTCTCTTTATTCTCAACATCAATAATTGCCCACACAATTGGATATATATGGTTGTTGGCGTCCTGAGCCACTACTGAGAGTATTTGTCCCCCAAACCGAGTCTTCAAGAAGGCTCCGTCGAGTCCGATCAGTGGGCGGCAGCCAGCCTTAAAACCCTTCTTACATCCATCCAGGCATACATACATTTTTTCAAATATAGGATCATCCCCTTGTAGATATGTACTAATCTTTACTGTTGAACCAGGATTACTCTTAAGTAGAGTTTCTGCATAATCTCTAACCAAATCGTACTGGGCAGTTGCATCACCGTAAACAATATTTCTTGCGTCCATTAAAGCTCTGGTTAGTGATGATTTGTTTAGGTCTAGGTCACACCTTCTCCTGAAATATGATTTAGCCTCACTGTGCTTTAAGCTCGGATACCTCCTCAATTTCTTTACCAACTTGCCAGCAAGCCATCTCCTATTGGCTGCCCTGTTTTTGCTCATCCTAGGACATATGTGTTCATTCTTAAATGTTTTTATTTGCCAGCATGTCTCATCAGAATCCCTGGATGCATAAGCAACCCATGGACATCTAACCATATCCTCATCTTCTCCCATTTTCCACTTGCAAATAGCTCTGACTCCGTAGCTCTCATTCCTTCTAAATTTAATCTCCCTACCTTCTTGAATGGTGAATTCTCTCACAGCATCCATAAATTCATTCTTGTTACTGAAATTCATTCCAACTTGTAGCTTTAGTTCACCAAATCGGCCACCCTCGGAGAAGATTGGGTGCACATCATCAACATCATCATCATCACTCCACTCCTCATCTAAGTTTGGGGGGGGGGTTTTCAATTCTTCAGACTTCCAAGAGTCGTTTCTATCAGAATCATCGTGAATCGGATCATATGCATCATAAGATTCTTGGTTGTTTTCTCTGTTACCCAGTACTTGCACCCAATCTACTTCTTCATCAGAATTCTCCACAACCAGACCATCATCTTCCTCTACTATTTTCTCCTTGCCCTTCTTTCAGGCAGCACCTGGAGCATACTTCAACTTAAATTTCCTCAACCTAGCTGCTGAGAGACCACCTTCAATATCTGATTCAGTAGAACTGTCTTATGCTCCAGGCTTGTGTCTTCTGCAAATTCGTACGAATCATGTGAGTCACTGTCACTGTCATTGCTATCATCGAGGCTTACATAGGTTTTCTTGCTGCCAGTATTTTGTTTTTGTCCCACTACTCTTCCTTTTAGTCTAGCAGAGGATCTTGTTGCAGTATGAATTGATTTGGATGAAGTGGCTTTAGATTTATGGGCTGATTTGGGTGTTGGATTGGGCTTGGATGCTGATTTGGGTGTTGGATTGGGCTTGGGCCCGGACTTGGGTGTGGACTTAATTGTATTTGATGTGGGATTGGGTTTAGGTGCTGGTTTGGATGTGGACTTGGGCTTAGACCCTGGTTTGGGTATGGGCTTAGGTGTCTCCTTAGTTGCAGGTTTGGGCTTAGGTGTAGGCTGAGGTTTCTCCTTAGTTGCTGGCCTGGGCTTAGGTGTGGGTTTAGGTGCTGGTATCTCCTTCAACAGGGGGGTGGAAGCAGATGCAGGTTGGGACTTGGATGCTGCATTGGAAGGGCCTTCACTTGTGATGTTGATGGATGATTTGATATGGGATGGACTGGTTGGTGTATTATTCTTTGGGCTAGGTGTGGTCCCTTCGACAACGTTTTCTACACCAGTGGCATTGGGTGTTAGCTCTCTCAATTCAGGTGCTTCTTTCTCTACCATGGGTTGGGAAACTCCATGCTCATAGTATATGTGCACTGTTCCCCTATTGTTCTGTGCATAGAAGCACATCTCTACTAGCTCTTTGTCATGACTTAGTGCTCGCAATCCACTCTTCATAGATCTACCAGGAACAAGCCACCAACACTTAACCATGTTATCATAACCTAGGACCTTGTAGTAGTCTCTCAGTGAAAATACATCTAATACGTCCTCATCCAGCCTAGTCAACTCATCAGTGTGATCATTGTCATAAACCAAACTGCCATTTGATTTGGTGATAAAATTGCCTCCATGATGATACACAATTGTTATACGTTTATCCATCTATAAATAAGATTCAGGAGACAATGGTTAAAAACAACACTAACTTCAATAAATTGACAACAACACTAATTTCAATTTGTATCATGCAATCCTCAATCATGAAACATGAAAGAATAAAGCAAGTAAAATCAACAAAATTTGAATATAATTACATATATAATTGTTCCCGTTTAAAGGGAATACTAAAAGTGATCATAAGTGATTAATGGGAGAAACTATTCAAATTAGAACATTAAGAAAAAAAGTTAAAGATACGGTATAATCCCTATTTACTCAAATTTCTTCAAATATTTTTTACCAAAAGAGCACATTCTTCCATTTAACAAATTGATATGCAAATAGTTGAAGTCAACTAATGTTAATGAAGCACCTACTAGGATAAACACAAGATTCATCCATAGAATTCACACATGGTAATGGAGAAGATAATCATCATAATAAAATAAAATAAAATAAAAAGAAAAAATGATAATGGAGAATAGTACTGAAATGATGTTAGAGAACATACGTATTGATAATGTTATATTACATGGTAATGTGTCAAAATCACTACTTAATGCCAAGGATACAAAAAAAAAAGAGTTTTTCACATGCATATAGGAGTTTAAGCTGAATAGAATAATTGACTTTGGTTGAAAACTATTAATTGCAAAACTCCATCGGGCCTTCCATCAGCTTCAATAATTTACATAAAATTCATTTACATCAAATTCTTCAATGGTAACAAAATGACATTGACAGCGGATCCATTAAGTACCAACATAACTTAAATAAAAGAATTATTCTTTTGCTACATTGAATGACTGCATATAAAGCATAACATATTACAAAAAGAAATTACGGTTTGAAGGAGAATTTACAATAGCCAGGTAATCTACAATGAAATTCAGACTCAATTATACAACAGTGCTTGAAATATTATATGTACTCACATCTTTGTAGAATTTTTTATGTAAAACTGAAACCCAATTTCAGATCAGATTGTGTAAGTGGAAGAACCACTCGAGTTTTATGAGAGCCTACCTCTTATGATCACTCGTTCACTCTACAAGTAGGAACAGTTGCTAGATTTATTGCAAAATAATCCCGTAGGGGGGAAAAGCAAATTAACACCTCATCTGATCAAGAAGAAATTATCAACTTGTGCAAAGGCCAAAATTGATCTTGAAACCTGTTGTACAAAATAGTATGCATTAGAATTAGTCTAATATGTTAGACTATTGATACTTAACATAGCATAATCATCGTAAAGCTAAAAAGAATGGTATTTAGAATCACAGAAATGGAAAAGGTATAATTATTCTAGAAATTTCTATAGTTTCACTAAATTTCAATTAATTTTCTATGGTTTAAAAGTTCGTAATCAAGTTCTTAAATAAAAAATTTCAATTAGATACTTGCAGCTTAAACATTTCTAACTGAGTTCCTGTATTGTACAAATGTTTTAAGAATTGTCCTATATTAGCAACTTATATGTTTTGCTACATTAGATGAAAATATGGAAACAAGCTCCTTTTTTAATGTGATAAGGATCCGTAGAAAACTATGCCAGGATAAGGGAAGAAAGGAATATCTAGAACAAGACGAACATAATGAAAAAAATTAGTATAAACTCTGTTAACGAAACAATAATCAAAAGTTAAATACACTACAATGACTGGCCAAAATACAAAATTCTCAGTTCATGATTATCACTTAAACATTTATGGTGGTCATTGATGCATACAATGTTCAGTACAAAAAATATTTTATTTTTACAAGAAATTATCCAATCAACAATTAAATTAAAATGGGATATGAAGGAGTATAATTGTTATTTTAAAATGGAATATGAAGAATTAAAGACTGCTCAAACGGATAAAGAATTGAACGCTTCGGTTGATCACAGTTACACACATGTAAAAAAATTAAACCCTAACATACAAAAATTCTATCATCATCAACAACCATAATCAACCACATTCTCCCAAAGTTTCACTGATCAAGTAGGGTGAAAAAAATGAAAAACACCACACAACCAACATTTTCATAAAAACAGAGCACGATAGTTGAGAGCATATATTTTGTTACTAACCTGTTTTTCAAAAGATGACTCCTAGGTAATTAATCTTCACAATGGGGGTAGAAAGAAGAAAGAAAAGCTTCAAAGCTCCATTACTGTGACATCCATGGTGCTTCTCTGACGGGAAGGAAAACGAGAGGAAGTGGATGAAGAGAAAGGGTTAACTGAGTCTCACCTTTGGAGTGGTTAGTGTTTGGATTTTCATTTAACCCCTTCCTAAGGGATACGACGTCGTTTCTAACAATTTCGGCACCAACAGTAAAACGGCGTCGTTTTGAGACTGCCAGGTGTCATTTAAATTTGCCAGATTAGCTCTCCGGTGACGGAAAACGCCTGAAGGGCCAAATTGAGGCTCGAGACAAAATTTCAGGGTACATTTAGAGTCAATTGAAATTTTGAGGGTTAAATTGAGTCAAAGATCAAATTTCAGAGGCAATTTGAGTATTAACTCTATGGATTACTGATAAACTTAGTTGAATTACCAACAACTTATAGTACGTGTATGCTGTATGCATGAATATGAATGTGTTTCTTATTTGTTTTTTTGGGTTATACTTTATAGTTATATTTTATATTTAGCATTGTTTTTACCCTTCAAAGTTACTATATTCGATTCCATGTAGTTATTTCCAATCATTTTTCGTTTCCCAAAAATATAGTCAAAATGGTCTTAATTAAAATGGTTTTCTTTAATAAGAAAACACATTTAATTTATATTATAAACGAGATAAATAACATTATTTTTGAACAAATAAAATAACATCTAGCGTGCATTTTAAAATATGCATAAAAACTATAAATCATTTAAAATTGTATCAAATTAAAAACAATATTAGTATAAAAAAAACTATACAGCCATATAAACATGGGAGGAAAATAATAATTTAAAGGGGTCCCTATTTACAACATTATTTATAAGATTAGTATTTGTATAGGCTCGTGACCATTAGTCATGTTCAGCCTCCAAAATTGTAAAATCAGAGCATTTTTTGCTGTCTTCTAAATTTTCATGAATCAAAAGTTCCTTGAATTGTATATGCTGGTTTCTCGAAGATTTTACCAATGAATGGAAATGGTCAAACGGGTCTTTCTATTGACAAGATTAGGAAGAGTCAAGATTTGTTAATATTTTTCTATCAAACAAAAAAGTTGACTGCTTATTGATGCCTAAGCGAAAAAGTTTATTTATTTTATTTTCAGAGCACCACTAGATGTACCTAAAATGGATTTAAGGTAATTTGAACTTGAAAATAAAGAAATCAGAGATGGTGGGTGAGAATTTTAAAAGATTTTTGGTGTTAGTTTCGAGACGGTAATAGAAAATATTTGTAGAGATTTTAATGTTTAAATTAATAAATATTTTAGATAAATTTAAATAAATTGAGATTGAAAAATATTTTATAGTTTTTTGGATTAATTTTATTAGATCTGGTAAAATTTTATGAGTCTTCTGTGAAGTTGAATTATTTTTATTTGGGTCATAATATGAACATATAGTAATATATAATCAAGTATGAATCTTGTTAAATTAATACAAAAAATATTATTTGTATACTAAAATTAACCACTAAAATCAATTACTAATATATTTATGTATAAATATTTTTATTGATCAATTTATTTTTAATGTATATTTGTATTCTAATATATATTTTATACTAATAGCTATTTTTTAGTAACTAATTTTAATGTATACCTAATATAATTGAAAATAATAATAGTATAAGCAAGGCTTAATAAGTACGATTTTAGTCTTTAAGGTAGGAGCTGGAAATTTTTTTCCGTCCCCAATCATTTTTTGCTTACAAAATTGTGCCTAAGATTCAACATAATTTTAAAATCGTCATTCGGACCAAAATACCCTTCTCTTCTTCCTTCTCTTCTTCTTCACACAATCAAATAATTTTCAAACAATTCTAGCAGTAATTTCCAGCAATTCAACACAAAATAGCAAATTATGTATACAGTTAACCATTTTCAAATAATTCCAGCAACAGTTATAGCAAATCAACAATTTCAACGCTTTCAGTCCAAACGAATTCAGCAACAACTTTCAGCTATCTAATTCAATTCAAACCAAACACTTTTCAGTATTCTCAGAACCTAATAACCTAAGCTAATTCTATCATATCCACCTAAAATCCAATAACAGAAAATCAAAATCCAATTAACCTAATCCAAAATCAAATAAAGAAACTAAGACTAACCAAAAACAGAAATTGAAAGCAAAATGATAACCTGGATTTTGAAAATAGAAAACAAAAAAGAGGGGACAAGATATGCAGTGGTATCGCAGCAGCAATGACAGAAAAGGGGAGAAGAGGGAATGGGAGAAGAGGGTCGCGGTGGAGATGAGACTACGGACAATGGGAAAGAAAGGTTCCACGTTGCTGTATGGTGGTGAAGCAAGGGAGGCTCGCCAGCGGTGAGCTCTGGTTTGAGGAGGTTCAGGACAGGGAAGGAGGGAAGAAGGTCGCGGTAGCTCTGGGGTTAGTGCAAAGGTGATGGTGGCGAGGAGCAGGGGCGACAGTGAGGAGCAACGGCGGTGGCCCTTCCACTTCCCTTCTCCACCTTTCTTTTCCCCTCTTCTTTTCTGAACAACCCCAGCGTGATTCCCTCCCCCCTTTCTCCATTTACCTTTTTTTTAATTTATTTTAATTAGGGGTATTTTTGGAATAAAATAAAAAATTTAGTAAAAAAGACGATTTTAAAATTAAGTTAAAATTTATAGACGATTTTGTAAGTAAAAAAAAGTTAAAGACAAAAGAAATTTTCAACCCCTATCTTAAGAACAAAATCGTACTTAACTCTATAAGTAAGTAAAATTCACTAAATATTTATATTAATTTTTAAAATAAATATTATCACTTCTATTTTAATAACACTACTATTATACATAGTTTATCTATTGCATTCTTGTATAAAATATCTTAAAACCATCATCAAAACCAAAGTCACAATATCCGGTTAATTTATGATAAAAAAGCTTGTGAAGACACATAGTTTCTTACTAGTCTAACCCTATGAGTTGTAATTGTAATACTAGACTAGATAAATGAAAAAACACTTTTTGTTGCGATAAAAATAGATATTCATTATTTAATGACTTGTAACTTTTTTTTCTTATGTAGGCGGTTTAACTTTTTTACGATAAAAGGTTTAAATTCTTCAGATAAAGCAAATTTAATAAAATTAAAAAAAAAGTAAATTTTAGACTTATATAAATAGGAATATACTCTGAGAAAAGAATATACAGCAATAACATAAAACACTTTTCTTTTTTTCTCTCTTTACATATACGCTCTACATTATTAATAAATATAAATATGAATTATTTCTATATTATATTGAGATAGTAATATTAGTGAATATTAATATTAGAATTTTTTATTTTTATTTTTTTATTTTTTTATTTTTTTCTTTATTTATTTATTTTACAACACGTTATTAGCACGAGATTCTGATAAAAATTTAGGAAGATTCAGGTAATAAATTTTCATTATGTCAAAATTCTCTCATCTTAAATTCAATGCTCTTGATATATCTAAAAATAACTATTTATCACGGATATTAGATGCTGAAATTCATCTTGATTCAATGGATTTTGGAGATATCATTAAGGCTGAAAATAAAGCATCCCATAAGGATAAAGCCAAAACCATGATCTTCCTTCGTTGTCATCTTGACGAAGGATTGAAAAATAAATATCTCACATTGAAAGATCCTGCAGATCTGTGGAAGAATCTTGAAGAAAGGTATAATCATAAAAAGACAGTGATACTTTCTCAAGCCCGATATGAGTGGATACACTTGCATCTACAGAATTTTAAATCCATAAATGAATACAATTCAACAATGTTCGGAATTACCTCACGAATAAAATTATCTGGAAAAAAGATAACTGAAAATGACATGTTAAAAAAAACTTTCTTCCATACCTCGAATGTGCTCCTGCAGCAGCAGTATCAAGAAAAAAATTTAAAAAGTATTTTGAACTAAGTTCTTGCCTTCTTGTTGCTGAACGACTTTTAAGAAATCATGAAGCGCGTCCAGCTAGCACCTCCCCATTTTCTGAAGCAAATGCGGCAAATTTTAACTCCAGAAGAAGTAAATGGCAAGGTTTTAGTAAGAAAAAAAATTATGGAAGGAAGAAAAATTATGTTCACAAGAAAGGATCTCACCAGAAGTGGGATAAAGAAAGAAATAATGGGTAAAATAAATTAACAGAGAATAAATATTTCCATTGTGGTGGAAAGGACCATTGGTCACGTATCTGTCGTACCCCAAGATACTTAGTTGATCTTTATCAAGCATTATTGAAGAAGGATGACAAAGAAAATGAGACAAATTTTATTTCAAAGGATGTTGCTGAAAATTACATCACTCATTATGAAGTATCTGATTTTTTTGAGAATCTTAAAAGAAATATTGGTCATTTAATCAATGATGAAAAAATTTAATATTTGAGTTTGTTAAGTACTTATGTAAATAAATAATGTTAAAAACTTATTATCAAATTTTATTTTTTATGTATTTAAATTTTAAGTATGATGTATATAAATAATGTTTAATAAAATATTAATATTTATGTTTAAGAATTTCACAATCACTAAGTGTGTCAAGTTTTATAATAATAATAATAATAATAATAAAGGCAAATGACGCATATAAAACAACTAGAGGGTGGTTTTACACATTTCTACCAAAGATAAAAATGTTACAAGGATCTACCAAGAGCACTTTTCTATATAGTTTGAATTAGAGCCACTCGAATTACACAATCCATAGTAATTTGAATCACCATAATTCGAATTATGCTTGCATCTACTCGTCATAGTAATTCGAATCACATTAATTCAAATTACACACACTAACACACACTAATTCGAATAACCCTTATTCGAATTACACACACTAACCCACACTAGTTCGAATTAGTACCATTCGAACTAGCCCACAATTTCGTGCACATAGTAATTCGAAACAGGCTGTTTCGAATTACCCCCTATTTTGGCTGCCGTTGGTAATTCGAATCCTACCCATTCAAATTACATAACGTTTGCCTATATAAAGAGTTTGAAGTAACCTCATTCGAACCACTATTCCAAATCCATGTCCCACCAAATCCCAGAAAAAATGACCCCCGTACGAACCCAACAAAGGCTTGAGCAGAATATTTAGCCAATGGGGGATAATCCGGACCAACTTTATCGTTTGGATGGAGTAGCCCATATAGTTGGTGTTATCAATGAAGAGGTTAGTGCGAACTTGTTATTTTAAAATAGGAGTGAATCAGTTATTTTTTTTTTATATTTTTACCTTTGGTGTGTTAGAATGGTATCATTATGTACTGTTGCTATGTTAGATAGGATTGCTATACAAGTGGTTTTGTTAGTGAATGATGTTAGTAGTTTTTATATTCTGGTACATTCTGTATGCAGCCCCAGCAATGTATTTTGAGCATGCGACGACAGTAGGGTATGCGTTTGGACGAGAGGTACGTTTCGTACTTTCAGATGGCCGACTTATACCATCTTGCGAGGCTGAACGAGAGATGGTTCAGATTGGATAAGCCCCTGGTCAGTGCGTTCGTTGAGCCCTGGCGTCCGGAGACGCACACGTTTCATATGCCATTCGGGGAGTGCACTATTATACTGCAGGACGTGGCGCACCAGTTAGGACTGCCGATCAATGGAAATTATGTTAGTGGTTGCCGATCGATGTACATTATGGACATTATGTTAGTGGTCGGCCAGCTTGGGTGTGGTTCCAGGAGTTGCTAGGTGTGTTACCTCCTGCGAACCAAATCCAGAAGTTT
This sequence comes from Arachis ipaensis, assembly GCF_000816755.2. Taxonomy (NCBI): domain Eukaryota; kingdom Viridiplantae; phylum Streptophyta; class Magnoliopsida; order Fabales; family Fabaceae; genus Arachis; species Arachis ipaensis. The sequence continues at coordinate 28,674,113 of NC_029791.2, read as the reverse complement.
GCAGTGAACTGTAGCTAGTTCCAGGAGACATTTGGAGAGCTTCCTGAGGGAGCCGATGAGCCCACTGTTAGGAGGTATGCCCGTGCCTATATCATGATGCTGTTAGGGACTCAACTATTTGCCAATAAGTCCGGCAACCGCATTCACATTAGGTGGCTCCCATACGTAGCTAGGCTTGAGGACATGGGTGGGTACAGTTGGGGATCAGCTGCTCTCTCGTGGTTATACCGGTGCATGTGCCGCGTGGCGAACAAACATGTGGTCAAGTTAGTCGGACCGTTACAGCTACTTCAGTCATGGATCTTCTGGCAGTTTTCTGGATTTGGACCTTGAAGGTTGTGGTAGGCTTAGAGAAGGGGGGTTGAATCTATGCCTTCCTTTTAATTACTGTTGTTACCCTTTTTAAAACAGATTTGCAATTCTGATTCTGTTGGACCTGCTGGATATGATACGTTCAGTTGGCCCTTGGCCTCGAGGTACTATTAATTTATTCTATCGTCTGCTATTATTTTATTTTATCTATGTTTATAATATTATATTACTTGGTGGGATCTGGTATGACTGTGGGTTTATCATACGGTGTCCAAAAACCCTCGGGAATGGGCGGGGTGAATCCCATCTGCTACACACTGAACACCGAGCTAAGATGATACACCTGGTGGACATACGGCTGCCAAGTGAGCCGTGAATACGCACAATATGCTAAGGCGTGAGAGCAAGGATAATGAAGTGCCTGAGAATATCCGCAATCACATGTCTGAGCCCTAAGTGACACTCTGTAACTACCAAGTGAGAATGATCCAGTAGGAGTGGTCTCCGAGACGGTGAACTCGGAATTATCTCTGTCATACAAAGTCACCGTAAAGAACCTCGACATCTTTAGATTAGCCTCTATAGACTTCACCAGATGTTGACTGAACTGCTATCCAGTTTGCAGCTGGGTCTCTGCCTCTCTCCCCTTGCGAACGAATAGCTCTGCCAACCTCCCGTAAGTGGCCTTCACTAGTGAGCACATCAGAAGGTTCCTGACCCCCTTCAGGATGGAATTAACACACTTGGAGATATTTGTCGTCATGTGTCCGAATCTCCTACCCTCATTCCGATGCTGAGTCCACAACGAATAGTCAATCTTGTTAGCCCAGTCACACATGGCAGGGTCTTCAGACTGCAGAATATCAAACCAATGATCGAATTCCACCTCAATCTTGGCATACGCTGCATTTAGAAGAAGCCTCCCTGCATCCTTACCCTTAAAGGTGAGGGCAAAATTTGCGGTCACATGTCGAATACAGAATGCACGGTATGCAGCAGGTGGTACCCAACCTCCGTCCGGAGCCTCAAGTGCAGCCTTGATACTGTTATGCCTATCTGATATCACCAGGATACCCGGTTGCGGGGTCACGTGCTAGCGAAGATGGGATAGAAAAAACGACCAGGACTTCGTATTCTCACCCTCCACAAGTGCAAATGCAACAGGCAGGATGTTGGAGTTTCCGTCTTGTGCAATCGCAACGAGCAACGTACCCCCGTATTTATCGTACAAGTGGGTCCTATCAATACTCACCAACGGCTTGCAATGCTGGAATGCCTCAATACATGGTGGGAACATCCAGAAAAGCCGGTGAAAATAGGCTTGCGAGCCGTCCACCTGCCCCCACTAGAACAGGACTCGTCCTCAACACTACAACACTACCAGGCATCGTCCCATCGCGGCAGCTCGTTGTATGACTCATCCTAATCTCTGTAAATATGGGCGACAGCCTTCTGCTTGGCCAACCAAACCCTCCAATAAGTCGACCTGAACCCAAAGTGTGCCTCCATCGCGTTCAACAGTACCTTGATGAAGGCTGAGATCACATGATAACCAAGACTCCTGTGATCTCTCGAGATCGACGTCGCGAGACAAGTATGAGGTCCGTTGTATCGTTTTACCTCCCAAATACCCTTGCGCTGCCGGAGACTTAGCCTAATCAACCATGTGCACCCGTTTTTAAATTCGGTACAGTTCCCAATGTACCTGCGATAATCGGACTCCACCACTTTGTACTATACCCCGCGTCGGATGCTATACATCTTCACGCTTAACACAGCCTCCTCTTTATCCTGAAATTGCTGACCAGCCTGAAACTCTATAAGACCTCCAGTACCTTGGGTATCTCTAACACCAAATCCAGTGGGTTCCCCAGGAACTCCCTCCTGTCTCATGGCATCCAAGTCCAAAGATGAAAAGTGCGGAGTGTACTGGTGAGTCCCAGAGCTAGAACCACCGCCAGCCCCTGCTGGATTACTCGCTGCAATGTCATCAGCAATGAGGTCCGACTCCACATCATCATCGTTCTCATCATCCAGCAATGCATCACCCATACCATCCGGTGCCCCACACTGTAAAGAAATCGATACCCTATCCACGATACCAACCTCTCTGCAACCACTGCAGTTGAGATCAACGGTGAACGACGGGGAGGTGACAGGCTCATCCCGAGGTGCATTCACAGGCACGGACGAAGATGCACCAACAGGTCTCGAGCTAGAACCGGCTACCATGCCTAGAGTTTGGGTATTTCGGTTCGAACCTCCCGAGCTAGATACCACATCAACCAACTTTACCAATAGCTCAGGTGTCCTGACCTCGAAAACTGCTGACGACAATGGAACAGGACCTGCAAATCCTCGTCACTCCCTATGATGAAAGAATCGTACTTTACGTCATCTCGCAGCACTGAGATCGGAATGCAATAGAATAACTTCTGAATCCGTTTCACGCCTTGCAGTCCAAGTTTCTGTATTATAGAATTCAAGAAGTCATCGAATCTCGTCGTAGGTCTCATAAAAATACTTAGAGGACCTTTATCAGTGAACTTCACACCAGAGCGTGTTTTTCTCTTAATGGACCCTCTATAATACACCAACACTACAAAACTCTTCTCACTAGCCATTTTGTCTTACTCTAATGAGAGGAATTCACGTTCACACCATACTTATACACGTATGGGGCTTCATATCGAAACAGCCAATTTCGAATTATATATATAATTCGAATAAGCTCACCATATAATTTGAATCAGGGTGATTCGAACTACCCTATGCATAATTCGAATCAGTTCAGTTCGAACTACCTACGAATTCAAGCATGCATAGTTCGAATTGATCAGCTTCGAATTACCCTCCCTCGTAATTCGAACAGCCTTGATTTGAATTACTCCTGTTTATAGTTCGAGTTAGTTTTATTCGAATTACATAGAGACATGCTTTTGATTGATCCATGTCTCATTTCTGGGTTTGGTTGAATCATGTAATTTCTTCTCCCATCTGGCTTAATACTACGATTTGCCCTAATAATAATGATGGTAAAATTTTTAGTATATAATATTATGTACAATACCTTTTAGAAAAGGTAAATTCTACTATACCTTCTCTAAAATAAAGGGTAAATTACCCCTTATAGCATATACAGTGATTATTGATAAATTATCCTTTCATCAGAACTTCAAGATTCACGTTATCTTCTCTTTTCTTTTCAATTGACGCTATATTTCTCTTGAAACTTAATAACAGTGTTATTTTCATCATCCTACCAAATACATCTCTTCTTCTCCATTTTAAAAAAAAGCTGATGCACTGGTGGGAGCATATTGAACTATTATATTGTCACAAAAAATATTAAATTATTATCCAGATAACAATGAGATAAAATAGGATAATTATTTTAATATTCACATTCGTCTTAAATATTAATTAATTATTTTATTATTCATGCCATTATTTACCTACATGAATTTTATTTATGGCGCGAATCCATATCTGCCATATAGACCCATACCATCTTGCTTCTCTCCGAACGTAATATTTTATAGTTTTTATGGCATCTTTTTTCTTTGAAATATAATCTAAATCATAAATACAAATACTAAAAAAAATTTTAGAAAGGAGAGAGTTGAAAATTAATAGATGTGCTCGTTGAAATTGGAGATTGAAAGTTTAAGAACAAGTTCAAAATCCTATCCTAATTGATTGGAAATGGTGATTAGATTTGAAAGGAATTAGAGTTTTAAAATAGGAGAAAAAGAGGTTTATTTGGTGGAGATGATAAAAATGACACTGTTATCAAATTTTAAGAAAAATATAATGCCAATTGAAAAGAAAAGAGAAGATAACGTGAATCTTGGAGTTCGCTAGTGGAGGGATAATTTATCAATAATCACTGTATATGTCACAAGGGTAATTTACCCTTTATTTTAGAAAAGATAGAGTAGAATTTACCATTTTCTAATGCATTGAAACAAACTTCTTATAATTTTATATTCAACATTTTAAATTATCTTTAGTCTTATTATTCTTTTAAAATTTTTAATTTTTATTTTTATTATTCTTTTTTTAATCATTATCTATCTAGATATGCCTTACCACCACTCTTATATTAGCTTGTTCTCTCTTCTTTTCTCCGTTTTTATTCTCTTTCTATCTTTTCTTCAATCGCAATTAGTTACCAACATATATTAGTTCATAATTATTACACTCAGAAGTGAATACTACTTTAAAAATAAAAGTTCAAAAAAAAAAATCTCGTAACTCTTATGTAAATGTAACGAACGAGTAAATTTAATTTTTTTTATTATGAGTTTTTTTTATTATCTAATACCTTCAAAGTCATATATTTTCATTTATGATAAAAGTTAAAAATTAAAGTTAAATGACATTATTACTTTTTAGTTTAATAAAATTAAAATAAAGTACAAAAATAAGGATAAAAACTAAAAAATAGATGGCTTTAGAAAAGGATAATGTTAAATTTTATGTCATTATGTATGAAAACAATGATTTATTTTATTATATTTACTTTTGTACCAAATAATAAAAAAGTTAAAATTTATGTCTGTTTTGCATTACTTATGTTACTTATCCATAGTCGTTTAAATTATACTCTATAGCCATTGAGTCATGTTTTCTTCCAAAAAAAAAAATAGTTATAAAGTTATCTTCATTTTTTTTATAGGAATACATCCATTATATCATGATTTTAATAATTAATATAAAATTTAAAAAATTAAATAAATATATATTTATTTTAATTACATTCAAGAGTGAAATATATATATTCCTATAGTCAAGAAATAGACTTAGCTTGTTCTATAATAAATAATTTTTTAATCATTAAATTTGTAAAAAAGATCCCATCTTTTTATTTATCCTAAAAGTTAAACATTAAAACTAATGTTAATACTTTTTTTATTAACAGAACTAAAATAAAACATAAAAATAAAAATACAAAATTTTGAACCCCAAAATATAAAATGGTTATACGATAAAAAAAATTACTTAAATATTATTTTTGTAAGGTACTCTATGAATGAACTCAAATGAATGAATATTATATGTAAAATGAATCCTGATATATTGGTACAAAATTTTTCTATGTAAATTTTTTCAAAAAAATGTTGTTTGTTAAACTATTTTACTTTTATTCTTTTGAAAGCATATCCATAATAAAAAAAATCCGCATGAGTAATTTACCTCCAATAGAAAATTCTTGATAAAGTTGCTGTAAAAAATGTGTGAAAGTTTTTTTATTCAACGTAACTGACGGATGTACGGAAGAAATTTTTTTAATAATAAACTTTTCTAGGGTAATATTGGAACTTAAATTTAGATGCCAATTGACATTATATACTGTGTAGGTACCTAGAGTATATTAGAAGAGTATGATAAAAAAAATGATTCGATGTAAATTTATTTTTTACAAAATTGTTCCTACTA
>NC_029791.2:28657147-28668176 GCF_000816755.2 Arachis ipaensis | reverse complement strand
CAATAATTTACAATACAAAAATAATCTTAATGAGATTACTGTGAAAAAATTAGATAGAAAATTTTTATTTAATGTAATTGATGAAAGAATTTTTTAATAATAAACCTTTCTTTAGGAGCAATATTGGAATTTAAATTTAAACACCAATTATCCTTATATAAGGTTTTATGTTATATTTAAGTAAAGTGAGAAGGATGTAAGAGAAGATGAATAAGAAAAGAAATTTTTTTTTCAATTATGCAGTAACAGTAACCATATATGATAGATAGTAAAAGAGGAAAGAGATAATTATAGAAGTTTCGTGATTGTGTGAATTAATTAGATAAGAGAGAACATGAATTAGGGATGGTGAAATTTTTCGAGACGCGAGGATCCCTGCGGGGACTGCCCCGAATGGGATCCGATTGTGAGGAATTTTTTCCGCGGGGATGGGGATGGGGGACAAAATTCTCCCGAAGCAGGCGCGGGGACCCGAGCGGGGATCCCCGCCCCGTCCCCGCTATTCTCCAAAATTTATGAATTCCTTGAATTATCCTTAATAGTTTATTTCTCATATATGTTTTTTAGTCATTTCACACACACACATATATATAGAAATCCAAAACTCCTAATCTTTATTTGCATAACCTCTCTTCAATTCAGAGATCCCTAAGGCTGTCCATACTCCATCGAACCTCTCTGCAACCACCCCCTCGTCACCCTTCTCATCGCATCGTCACACTTCACCGTGCCATCACCCTTACCGCGTCGTAATTTCTATTTGCGGCGTTCCTTTTCGTAACTCTGCCGTCGTGTCCATTCTCCTCTTTGTTGTCGCGTCTCCCACCTCGTCCACTGCTTTTTTCTTTGGCTCGTCGTTGCGTCTCCCCATTGCGTTATTTCGAAAGAAGTCACCATCGTGTTATTTAGACTTTTTGTATAAAATCTTGCAGTTTTTGTATAAGATAGATACTTGTAGCTCTATTCATATGGAAATTAATAATTAGTTAGAACTATTATGTAGATGGGGAATGGGGTCCCCGCGGGGAATGGGGCTCCGTGGAGAATGGGGATGGGGAGCAATTTTCTCTCACGGTGGAGAATGGGGCGGGGATGGGGAGTAAATTTGAGGGCGGGGATGGGGAGCAGGGAGGCATCCCCCACCCCCGCCCTGCCCCATTGACATCCCTAACATGAATGTATATGATGAGAGAGTAGATAAAGTAGTGGAAGTTTTTTAATATGGAATAATTGACATATAGTGGGATAGATTATTAGGAAGGGTAAAATTGGAAAAGAATTTTAGACACCAAACTCATGTATTGACATTATATATTGTTATAGATATAAGGTTTTATGTTATATTTAAGTAAAGTGAGAAGGATGTAAGAGAAGATGGAAAAGAAAAAAAAGTTTTTCAATTATGTAGTAATAGTAACCTGATATGATAGATAGTAAGAGAAGAAAGAGATAATTATAGAAGTTTTGTAATTATGTGAATTAATTAGATAAGAGAGAACGTGAATGTATATGATGAGAGATTAGATAAAGTAATAGAAGTTTTTTTAATATGGAATAACTGACGTATAGTGGGATAGATTATTAGGAAGGGTAAAATTGAAAAAGAATGTTAGACACCAAACTCATGTACTGCCATTATATATTGCTATAGATTATTATTATTATTATTATTGTTGTTGTTGTTGTTGTTGTTGTTGTTGTTGTTGTTGTTGTTTTTTGTCTTTGAAGAAAATGACAAGGACATATAATGAAGATGTTTTCCTTGCAGATAGTGTAAGTTTGCATACCATTCTCAAAAGTAATATATATTTTGCTCATCTTATACCAAAAGAAGAATGTGTTAATACCATTATTGGCTTAGATGATAGAAGATTTCGAAAGAACTATAATTTTGTTTCTTGGAGGAACAAAATTTGATGGTTTTCAGTGGCTAAGAGAAGAGGGGGGGTTGAATCTTAGCCCCCTTTTTTGCTCAGTAACACTTGCTGGTCTTTTCAGAAGACTTTTTGATTTTTGTCTCGTCCCTAACCACGAGACTTTTATTTTTGTCTCGTTACTTGGCACAAGATATTTTTAGTTTTAGCTCCTGTGCAGTAGAAACAGAAATGGAGTAGAGAAGAGAGAAAATTACACCCAGATATATCCTGGTTCAGCTGCTAAGTGCAGTGCAGCCTACATCCAGTCTCCATCACAACCATGATGGAATTTCACTATAATCTTCTTGATTACAGACTGTAACGTGCTGACCCAACTTACAAGGGGATTCCCACAGAATCATGAAACACAACATAGATGAACAAAGGAACTCTAAGGACATCTATGGCTTTTTCTTTTAATTTTGCACTCTCTGCCTTTTTTCGCTCTATGGCTTTTTCATACAAACTTCACTGTTTGCCTTTTTCCATGAGACTCAAGACATGACAAAAATTAAATAGAAAAATACAAAACAGAATACATTGAAGGAGAAGAGAAATCTGTCAGCTCAGGTAGCTCTGAGAACTCTGTGCCTTGCACTCTCACACTTTCTCCTTGCTCCAAACTGTGGCTGTTCTCTCTCTTTATAGAAGAGGGAAGCCTCCACTTTTGAAGCCAAAAACCAAGCCAACTTCTTCTTCTCCTAGAAACAGAACCGGTTCGGCCAGAGAGAGAAGAGATAATCCATGCAAAACCCAACATGAAATTACCTCTAGTCCTTCCTTGGTCATCACTCTTCATCAATCTGAGCGCTCCATCCTTGGCTTGCTCTCCAAGATGGATTTCTGTCCCTTGATGCTTCATGATGATGATGACTTCTTCTGCTCCACTTTTGCTTCCTCCCTCACGTAGCCACCCTAGCTACCTTCTGTGATGAGTGAACCTAAAAGTAGTGACAAGCCATTTTCTCCAAGATCTTCTTCTTGCTGGCCGAATCTCCTTCAACCATTTTTGGTATGGAGAAGCCAAGATCTCATCACCGTATCTTTTCTTTCATGGTTGCAGATCTTAGCCACTATATTTTTTATGTTTTTTTGCCATCATTGTGATGATCTTTTGGCGTGCCTTTCCTTCTTTTCGGTAGCTCAATGTAGCTTCCATGGTTTACTGGGTATTGTCCGAAAGAGAAGAAAGAAAGAATGAGAGAGAAGAAATAATTGGAAGAGAAGCAATTAAATGAAATAAGCAAATTAATTAAAGAGTTGCTTTTACTTCCCTTAGCTTTTAGGTAGCATGCCTCATCAAGTCAAGCCATCTAATCAATGATAGTTTCTCTCTCATAATTCCCATGCAATTAATAAAAATTGAGTGAATTTGAAATCCATCATATGGCAATAGTTGAGATCCGTTGGAAGGCATAAGGCAAATAATAACATTTGCTTTCCTGATGAATTATCTTTCGGATCATGTATTGGGGTGTATGGCAAAATGTGATTAACTTGGGCTTGCATCAATAATGGATCAATTTGGCCCAAGTAACATAACAATCAATTCAGCCATATAATATAGAAGCATTCAACAAGGCTGAATGTAAATTTTGATTTGGGCTTGCAACATTTGTTTTATTTTTCGGCCCAATTATAAACCTGCAACACAAAATTATTAATTAACATATGTTAAATGAAAATCAAATTAATAATTTTATAATTAATTATTTCAATAATGTTTGTTCATCATCAAATTTAAATTAGAGTTTTCCAAACTCATCAAAATTCATAATAAATAATGCATTATTATCTACTAAGAAACTTGTTGAGTTTTAAAGATATTCACCGAAATTGATATCATATTGAAACCATGAATTAGAAAAATTATGAGTACTTATATATCACAACTCATGATTCAAATGAAAATGTTATATTAGAAAAGTTACCCTCACTTTCATCTGGGTTATATTATACTAAAATCAGTGCAACTGAATCACATACATTATAAACCAGAAATTTACTAGCCCAAATGAATTCATAATATGGCATGATCGATTGGGTCATTCTAGAACAACCATGATGTGAAGAATTATCTAAAATTCCCATGGACGACATTCACTAAAGAACAAAAAAAATTCTTAAATTTTGTAAATTTTGTTATGCTGCATGTTCTCAGGAAAAGCTAATTTTGAGACTATCACTAGTAAAGATTGAATTTGAGTCTCCTAAATTCTTAGAAATGATTCAAGGTGATATATGTAGACCTATTCATCCACCATGTTCATCTTTTAGATATTTTATGATGCTATTAGACGCATTTTCGAGATGGTCACATGTGTGATTATTGTCTTCTCGCAACCTGGCGTTTACGAGATTACTTGCTCAAATTATTCGATTAAAAGCACAGTTTTCAGAAAATTCAATCAAAACAATTTGTCTTGATAATTCTGGTGAAATCACCTCTCAAGCTTTCAATGCAAATTGTATGGCCAATGGTATAAGTGTTGAACATTCACTAGCTCATGTTCATACATAAAATAAACTAGCAGAGTCTCTTATTAAACAGCTCCAATTGATTATTAGACCCTTACTTATGAGAACAAATCTCCCAACCTCAGCTTGGGGCATGCCATTTTACATGTTGTAGCATTTATTCCCTTAAGGCCAATAAGTTACCACTAATTCTCTTCTTTGCAATTAGCTTTTGGTCAGCAGTCAAATGTTTCTCATTTGAGAATATTCGGGTGTGCGATATATGTTCCAATTATCCCATCTTATCGCACCAAAATGGGACCCTAAGAAAAATTGGGAATATATATATGTTGAATATGATTCTCCCTCTATAGTGAGGTATCTTGATATACAAAATGGAGATGTGTTTAAAGCCTAATTTGCAGATTGTCATTTTGATGAATCAAAATTTTCGACATTAGGGAAAAAGAATAAGCCTCTTGAAAAGGAACTTAATTGGAATGCATAATCCTTGATGCATTTAAATCCTCGATCAGGGCAATGTAAATTAGAAGTTTAAAAGATTATACATTTACAAAGAATAACAAATGAATTGCCTGATGTATTTTCCTATGCAAAAATGATAACTAAATTCTATATACTAGCTGAAAATGCCTCAATTCGAATTGATGTCCTAGTCAGACAAATGGACACCGAAACAAATTCATGTCAGAAGCGTGGTAGGTCTGTCAGTTCCAAAGACAAAAATTCTCAAAAAAAAAGAAGAGATAAATACTATTCTTGTTGAAAAAGATAAAGACATACTAAAGACACATACAGTCGTCTAAAATTTTGATATAATTTTGACACTAGAAAACGCTTAAGTAATTGAAAATTCTAAAAATTGTGAAAATTGTGAAAATGATGAGATCTCAATAAATTATGTCTTTATAAGAGAAAAATAGAATCAAAATAAAATAATTATCAATGAAATATTTGTATATAATATGGCATTAAAAGTTATGCATAAAAGTAAGGATCTTGAGCCAAGAACAGTTAAAAAATATCGACAAAAGAATGATTGGTCAAGATGGGAAGAAGCTATGAAGGTTGAGTTATACTCACTTGTAAAACATGAAGTTTTTAGACCTATAGTCCACACACCAAAAGATGTACAACCTGTTGGATACAGATGGGTATTTGTGAGAAAACAAAATGAAAAAAATAAAGTTGTACACTACAAAGCTCGACTTGTGGCACAAAGATTTTCACAAAGGCCCGATATAGATTATGAGGAAACATATTTCCCTGTAGTAGATACAATAACTTTGCGTTATTTAGTTAGTTTATCCACATATCATAAACTACATATGCATCTAATAGATGTAGTGACAGCTTATTTATACAGATCATTAGATCGTGATATCTATATGAAAATTCCTGAAGGACTAAAGATATCTAAACTATCCAATGGATATTCGCAGGGGTTATACTCAGTCAAATTGTAAAAACTTTTGTATGGTCTAAATAATCTGGACAAATATGGTATAATTGTCTTACTAAGTATCTGACCAAAAATGGATTCAAGAATGATAATATCTGCCTATGTATTTTCATAAAGAAATCTGCATCTAAATTCATTATAATTACTACGTACGTTGATGATTTAAATATATTGAAACTCTTGAAGAGATTTCAACAATTATAAAAGCTCTAAAAGAAGAGTTTGAGATGAAAGATTTTGGAAAGACTAAATTTTGTCTCGGCCTGCAGATCGAGCATACAAAATATGGGATCTTTATTCATCAAACAACATACACAAAAAAGATTTTGAAGAGATTTTATATAAATAAGTCACATCTATTAAGTACCTCAATGATCGTAAGGTCATTGGATGTGGAAAAAGATCAATTCAGTCCTAAAAAGAAAATGAAGATATCATTGATTCTGAAGTACCATATCTTAGTGTCATTGGAGCACTAATGTATCTTGCTAATAATGCACGACCTGATATATCATTTGTTGTGAATTTACTAGCAAGGTATGGTTTCTCTCCAACTAGAAGACACTGGAATAAAATCAAACAAATCTTTCGATATCTTCATGGAACAGTTGATATGGGGCTGTTTTATCCATATGAATCCAAGTCACAATTAGTTGGCTATGTAGATACAATATACTTGTCTGATCCACACAAAGGAAGATCTCAAACAAGATACCTAATCATGCTGAAATACTAACGATACATGAAGCAAGTTGCGAGTGTTTTTGGCTCAGGAGTTTAATCTAATATATACTATCATCATGTGGATTGATTGATAGAAAAATAGTTCTAACTGTTCTGTTTGAAGATAATACAACATGCATTGCTCAACTTAAGGGTGGATACATCAAAGGTGATAGAACAAAACATATTTCTTACAAATTCTTCTTTACTCATGACTTTCAAAACCAAGGAACAGTTGATGTCCAACAGATCCTCTCAAGCGATTTCAAAATCCTCCTTTGAAAGATTGGTGCATCAGATTAGGGTGTGCCGATTTCGAGATATTAAATAATGTCAACAAGAGGAGGATACTGTACTCTTTTTGTTCTTGGTCAAGTTTTTTTTTCTGTTGGATTTTTCTTGACAAAATTTTTAATGAGGTAGTCCTCATCACAAAGAATATTGTATTCTTTTTTGTTCACTAAAGTATTTTTTTCATTGGATTTTTTTAGTAAGGTTTTAATGAGGCGTAATCCTAAATGGACATCCAACGGAGAGTGTTGTGATAAGGATAGATGTCTATCATTTAATGACTTGTAACTTTCTTTCTTATATGGGCGACTTAACTTTTCTATGATGAAAGGTTCAAGTTCTCAAGGTGAAGTAAATTTAAGAGTATTTACCCATTTTGATCCTCAAAGAATTTCGGACCAGACACTTTAGTCCCCAAGTAAAATTAATTACTCGATTGGTCCCTAACAATTAACTTCGTCAGTCACTTAGGTCATTTGCTCTGTCAACTCTAACGGAGGACAAAATAGTCCCTGGCAACTCTAATAGGGGACAAAATGGTCCCTGACCTCCTCTGTTCGGAAACGACACTATTCTCCTCTAATTTCCATCATGTCTCGCATAACACTAACAGTTTAACACTGTAACTTCAAGCTACACAATGCACACTCTGCAACTTCAATGTTCAAAAGAAGAAAAATTTTTAACTTGTTCTCAACTAATTCATACTCAGAAAACTAATGACTATGCCTTTCAAGTACTTGTCATTTTCGATGAATCCCATGAATCTAGACAGCAAGTTTGATTTGTTAAGACCCGTCATCGTTGTTACCATCTCCTTCCTCCTCTGTCCTATTATCTCAATGACCACATTGTCCACCACTCTGATCGCTTCCTTCAGCTTCTTCTCCGAACCAATGTTCAGTAATCGCTTCAGTTTCCATATGAGCGGCAACGGCGACTCGTTATACTGATAGCTTGGATGTGAGGTCGAAGCTATTTGCCAACTTGGACTTCAGGAAAGAAGGAATGAAGCACTCGTGGTCCATTCCAAATGAGAATTTGCATATGATGTCGAAGAAGAATCTTCTCATGATGTCCTAATGTCCAACAATCTATATTGCTTGCCGGAGAGTGGAGAAATGTAAAACCCATAAAATTAATAAATAATTAGTCAATAAATTAATAATTAATTAAAAAATTAAAAAATTAAATTTTATAACTTAAAGAGGTAGAAATAATTAAAATATGAATTTTGACACTAATTTTAAAGAATTTGGCCCAAAATTGAGCCAACAGACCAAACTAGTTGGATCGGGCCCAAACCGGGGCCAAGACCCATAATATAAAGCCGAACAGCCACCATTCTCCTTCAATCTTGCTATTTTCATGCTAAACACAAGGAGAGAAAAAGGGGGAAGAACAAAACCCTTGTTCTTGAATTTCAATCTCACATAACTTTTGATCTGGAGCTTCGATTGACGAGCCGTCAGTGGCCACGCGTTCGCCTCGGAATTCTCTAAAAAAATCTACTAAACATTGTGGTAAGAAAATCTCTATACAGACTCAGTATCTCCTCTCTTCCGTTTCGAATATATATGGGGTTTGGAATTGAGGATTTTGTGATTTTGATGTTTTAGGATTGAATTAGCTAGCAAAAATTATTGGGTCTTGTTCATTTGAGCTATGGGTAAAGTAAGATACTTCTAAAATGATATAAATTTGTGGGAAATGATATAAAGTTTGTAAACAATAGAATTTTGTAGAGGAAGTTATGGACGTCAGAAGTTATTTGTAAAAAATTGAATTTTCAAAGTTACAGGAAAAACCAGAAACTCTGATGTCTGTGCGTACGCACACTAGTATCCCCACGCATAGAACAAGGAGTGTGGTTTGACTCGTGCTTACGCACAGTACCTATGCATACGCACGAACCCTATTTTTTACATGAAATCCTGTTTTTTACTGTTTGACATTCTCGGCAAGCCTATAAACTTCCGAAACTACTGTTTTGATGAAAATTTACCATTTTTAAATTATCAACCATGCCTCTAATTTTTCAAACCTTTGGAGACTTTGTGAAAGATCCGTTGGTTGGATTTTAGGCTACAAAATGTGGGTAAATAGGTCGTAGAAGCTGATGTAGGTGTTGAAAGGATTTGAAGAAGTGCTGAATGCTAGGATTATATGAATGAAGATAATGAAATGGGGTATGATGTAACGAGGATAATGACAACGCATGATTTTTTAATGAAGTAAAATACTATATGATGACGAGAATGAACTTGATTTGAAAATTGTTTTGTGATGATCGTGGTTATTTACCGCACATCAGATTTTAAAGAAAATTATTTTGTGGGGATTGTGGTTATTTACTGCCCACATGTGTACTGTTTTTCAATTGAAAACATTTGTGGGGATCGTGGTGGTTTACCACCTGCAGATGGTGGGGATCGAGGTGGTTTACCGCTCACCAGGTGAGGATCGAGGTGGTTTACCACTCACCAGATGAGGATCGTGGTACTGTATCGCTCACCAGTTTTCAAGAGGACAATGTCCGGATTAGCTACCGGACATATCGGGTTGACTTTATAACCGACAGATGAGACTCATCAGCCATAGGACAGGCATACATTATATACATATGTGTGTTTTGTTTGATTGTACATTAATTGGGCTTGCCTATGTGATTTCTATGCATACCTACTATATTTGCTACCTACTGTATATGTTGTTACTTGTATTTGCTTTGTCTGTACACCAGAGTTTTGGAGGGTTGGAGGAAGGCGAGAAGTTGAGGGAATAAGTAGAAATGAGTTAGACTTAGGAACCTTAGATAGCTCACTTTTTATTATGGTTTTAAACTTTAACTCAAAGCTTTATATATGAGTGTCGGAGTTCTAGAATAGCCTCTGACTTTTCCGGGACCTTATATATTATGTATGCGTGCACTATTACCATACTGAGAACATCTGGTTCTCATTCCATATTTATGTTGTTGTTTTTAGATGCAGGTCGAGATGTGCCTCGGTGAGCATCTAGAGGTTTTTATGGCAAGCGAAGTTGAAAAGTTATATTTTGGGATTGTCTGTTATGTATTTTCTGTTTATAGACTCTTCTATGTATACAAATATATAAATGATGTTTAATCCTCTTAGAGGCTTTTTGGAGAACTAGGTGTTTTCTTTATACATGTTGGGTTATTTTTGGGATATATACTTATGTTTATATATGTATTTATACTCTGGCCAGCCTTAACTTCGCAAGTTGCATCTGGAGCTTGATATTCTGTATTTTGGTACTCGACTCTTTGTATATACTCATGTCTTACCCTTATCTTTTCTCTAGTTTTACGTTTTCGAGTGTAATGCGCTTTTCTTTTCGCGGTTTTTGCTTAAACCTTTCTTCAAGGCTCTTAATTACAAATTTCTTCAATTATATATACGTATATATTTTATATTTAAAGGTCGTAATACCTCACCACCTCTGTTTTACGACTTAAGCGTAAAGTTCTGTATGGTAGTAAGTTACAAGAAAAGCGTGCCCTTGGGGTAGTTGAGGATGTGGTAGATATTGTCGGGGTTAGAGGTGATATTGTTATTGAGGATGTAGAGGTGGATGCTTCTAGTGGGTGAAGTGCGGAGGAGGTGGGTGTACCAGTTACAGAGATTTAGGAAGTGTGTGGTTCATGACATGTTGAGGTAGGTGCGACACACGTAGCAGTTACACCATGACTTGATTTTGGAGCTAAAAAGGAGGAAGAAAAAGATGGAAAAGAAGACTGTGAATGTGAAGAAGGAGAGTATGAATGTTAGGATTATGCGAGATATGATGAAAATTGGGGAAAAACAGTGTCGTTTTTGAACAAAGAGGTCAGGAATTATTTTGTCCCCTGTTAGAGTTGTCAGGGACTATTTTGTCTTCTGTTAGAGTTGACGGAGGTAAGAACCTAAGTGATTGACGGAATTAATTGTTAGGGACCAATCGAGTAATTAATTTTAGTTGGAAACTAAAGTGTCTTACCCGAAATTTTTTGAGGACCAAAATGAATAAATACTCTAAATTTAATGAAATTTGAAAAAGTGAGTTTTAAACATATATAAATAAGAGCATAGTCTAAGCAAAGGATACCCAACAACATAAAACACTCATCTCTTTCTCTCTTTATATATACGCTGTA
>NC_029791.2:28654605-28657080 GCF_000816755.2 Arachis ipaensis | reverse complement strand
AATAAAAAGACCCTTCTAGGTTCCAATTTAGCCACTTCCATGTAGGCCAAGAAGCCACGTAGTGAGAAAAGGGACTAAGGCTAAGCCTAGTTTCAAGTGTCCAACTCCAATAAGCCATTGACTTAGAACCAGCTGATAAAAACTAAGTTAAAAATAAAATTGAAAAGGAAAAAAGAGCCTGGTCCAGCTGATAAAAACTAAGTTAAAAATAAAATTGAAAAGGAAAAAAGAGCCATTGACCAGGTTTAATTTTCTGATTTAGTTGCTGATCCCATGAGCTGGCAGCATGTTTACTTGTAATTACATTATTAATTACTTAAACTTAATTTAGTACTTGTTATTGCTGATACTTATTAAAAATTATTTTTAATTTAATTTATCAAACACAAATACTACAACTTTTAAAAAACTAACTTTTAAAAATTAGCTTTTATAAGCTACTTTTAAAAAATATAAATTTTACCAAACTAAAACTTAATTAATTAATATTCAAATGCTAACTTGATAAAATTAACTACCACATCTGCAGGCACCTCATTTTCATTGGACCATTCAAAAAAATTCAATGTTTCAAGAATTGGTCTGAGTAGAAATAAATTAGTATAACTAGTTACAATCAAATTAAATGAAGGCATATCTACCTCCCTTTTCAATTAAGACAGAAACAAAGAAATGATTTGGATCTTGAAGATCTTTGACAATAGCAGCATCCAATGAAGAAATCACCTTCAAGCAGCATCAATAAAAGTTTGCATAATCAATATAGCCAAAGAAAAGAGAATGATCGTTCTTTCTTGAAATCTTTCAAGTCTGCTTTCAGAGCTGTTTTTGCATTGTTCCTCTCCGGAAGCAAAAGAAAGACACCCTCAAAAGTTGATGAAAGAAACAACATATCAAAAGTCAGAGGAGTATCATGTAAGTCTAGTATGAATAAAAATAAAATAAAATAAACGGAAATTTTTAGCTTTGGTTTTGTGCTTCATGATGTTGAATTCTTTCGATTTTTGCAGCTTCAATTGACTCATCCAAAAGTTCATCAAAATGGAAATTTTCTAACTCCTATGCATCATCATCTAGAACTGCAAGTGGGCAACTTGAGATTGGAAACTTCACCTTTGAAGAAATCTACAAGTCAACGTCAAGATTCTCCCCGGAGAATCAGATAGGAGAAGGTGGATTTGGAACAGTTTACAAAGGTAAGCTTAACGACGGAACTCTTGTTGCCGTGAAGCGCGCCAAGAAGGTACATGATCATGTCATTCTCCTGCTTTCTGCTATTTCCATTCTCTGAAAATTCTTTGATTCTGACAATTTTTGTTAAAACCACTCCTCCAAAAGTTTAAACCGATAGAAAGAGTATATAACAAGAATCGAACTCTAGACTTTTCGTTACAGAAATTTTAATATCATGTCATAAAATTACTTTTTCAAAAAACTTAAACTAATAAGAAGAGATATATAAATAGTTATATCTCTAACAAGAAAACTAAGTGAGTTTGTTCATAGGACGGACCGAAACACTTGTACGAGTTCAAGAATGAAATATACACCTTGTCAAAGATTGAGCATCGGAATCTTGTGCGGCTATATGGATATTTGGAGCTTGCAGAAGAGAAGATTATTGTTGTTGAGTATGTTGGTAATGGGACCCTTCGCGATCATCTAGATGGTAAGTCTTGTGTTCAAATACATTGATATTTTAACCACCACTTTGTTGATGTGAAATTAATGAATGAACAATGCAGGTACTCAAGGGGATGGACTAGAAATTGCTGAGCGTCTAGACGTAGCAATTGATGTGGCTCACGCAATCACTTACCTTCACATGTACACAGGTAGAAATATTGTGTTGTTTTTTTTTTTATGTTTTCTTATTCTCTAAAGTAGTCTAAACAAATTTATGTCTAAAATTCAAATTACTTGTGTATTTTATCTCCTGGTATGAATATAAAAGTGAAAGCAGGCAACATGGAAGTACCTGAGATATTGTTTGATTGACAGATAATCCAATTATTCATAGAGACATAAAAGCATCAAACATTCTAATCACAGAGAACTTAAGGGCCAAAGTGGCAGACTTTGGTTTTGCACGCTTGTCTGATGACCCTTCAGCAACTCATATTTCAACTCAAGTTAAAGGAACTGCTGGCTACATGGATCCTGAGTACCTAAGAACATACCAACTCACTGATAAGAGTGACGTTTATTCGTTCGGTGTTTTGCTTGTCGAAATGATGACAGGACGGCATCCCATCGAGCCCAACAGACCCCTCCAAGAGAGAGTTACAATCAGATGGGTAAGTATATCAAGTATTCGTTCTGTTTGATCAATGTCACCCTTCAAAATTTCTAAGTATTCAAAAGCATTCTTACAAACAATTATTACTAGCTTTAATTACTCTATTGTTTTTTATAATTTTACTAAATTTTTAGTTAGATTCTTATATTTTTTTTCTTTTAATTGAGTTTCTATAT
>NC_029791.2:28631987-28654487 GCF_000816755.2 Arachis ipaensis | reverse complement strand
ATTTTTAATTATAATTTAGTCCTTTCTAGTATAAAAAATATTAGAATTAACTGAATAGAGAAAATCTAGAAGACCAGCACTTTTATTAAAATTTGGCCAGCACTTAACTAACGAAAGAAAAGTGAGTAATCCTACACCATTGGATGAAATCTCATACTATTAAAAATACCAATGATGGCTAATTGATAGATACAAATCACAAAATTTGTTGGCCCCTAACACTCCTCAACTGAATATTTTTTTACAAATTAAAGGTATTCATAAATAAAAGCGTAGCTAAATCTTTGACAGCATGTATTTAAGAGAAATATTCGGTTAATTTTAACGTTTTTGATATAAAAAGAATCTAATTACAAAATTAAAAACAGTATAGGAATCCAATAAAAAAAACAGAGGGACTTAATTAAAAATTTGATAAAATTATAAAGACCAACAAAGTAATTAAACCTTATTACTATTGCCTTAATTACTTCATGTGGAAGTAAACTATAACTCAGCCAGAACTTAGAAGAAAGAGAACAATTTGTTTGCATTATCAAGTTATTCAAAGCATGCACATTGTTATTGAACATATTGAATTACTCAAGAAGGATATAACCACACTTGCATTTCCAATTTTATAATTCATAAAGGATTTGCCACAAGTATTCCTTGCTAAATGGATGCACCTTTTGATCATGTTTCTGCAGTGCTATGGTTTTAGTTAGTTTGCAAAGTGAATTAGTTATGCAGATAGATAATTAAGTAAGGTGAATTCTATAGTGTCTATTATTTGGTGTTCAATTTTTGTCTAACTTGTTTTTTATAATAAATTTTAAATATTAAAAAATTATTTATTTTTATATTTTTTAATTTAAATATTAATTTTTATCTTCTTTTAGTAAGTTAGACAAATATAAATAGGCACTATAGAATGCACCTATTTTAATATTGACTTCAGTTAGGTTCAGAAATATTTGTGACATTAATTTAATTCCTAAAAAAAGATATACATGTGAATAAGTCTCTCTCTTAAAAAATACGTGTAACATCAATTTAGTCATTTATTTTCTGTAAATCCATAAATTTGTGTGATCTTGCATGTACAAAACCAAATTAAAATGAGGTCATATGCATATTTCAAGGATTATAATACACAATATTACATTAATATGATTGAATAACACAATGAGTTAAAAAATAAAAAAATGGATAGGTAAAAGAGATACTACATAATTTATTTGTATTTGAATAATTTTATGAGTTCAAAAATCATACATGTTTAACACCTATAGATAATAATAGAAAAAAAAAACACTTATATAAACCACAAACATTAAAAACACCAATAAATTTTGAACGCTTACATCTCATTTTTCTCAAAATGCTATAAATATTATATAATTACATGATATTAAATTTAATGTTAATTTATATAATTATATGAATTATTATATTTAGGTGTTCCAAATGCATTGTCTGTGCGAATCACGGAAAATACTTAATATATCTTGCTTAATCTTACATCTATATAAACACTTGGAACATAGAAAGCATTTAAATATATCTAGCAAAAATAAAAAATCTTATAACACTTTTAATCAAAATGAGAATAACTAACTGTCGAGATCAAGCGCCATTTAGAGTCGTCTACATTGTTGCATCTTCATGTGCTTGATAAATCAAGTAGTAGTAGCAGAATATAAAGCAAAAAATTTTATATCATAATCATAATTAACAATTTATTAGAATAGGTATCTTTTGTTTTCTGCCAATGGTGTCGATGCAGAACATATCTACATCTCCTTCTTTAAGGAGCTTTTAAGAGATATATTAACGTCCTATGTGCTTAACTTGAATACTCATCAACTCACTTTAACATCATAATATAGATCGTAAAAAACATAGTAAAAAAATCTGACATACTATAAGGAGAAAAATTTATGTTGCTATTAGATTTGTTAAATGAGTAAGTTTTATATTAATTAACCTGTTATGAAGAGCTTCAGCACCCTTATTATTTGACAATGTATTGACAAATTCCTACATGAATTTTATTATATTACTGGGATTAACCTCCTCAGTGTTTGAAACATATGATGGACCCACATCTTGATTCTCTTTTCCTTTTTCTTTCTTTTTGTATTTTGACTCGTATAGCTCCATTTTCTTGTCTCTCCAAAAGGCCAAAGTTCAACTCTTCCTCTTTATATTCTCAAGCCAGGAACAATCGACAGATCGAGCAACCTCTTCATTGAATGCAGTAAAGTAAGAACTTCATCTATATGCTTAACTTGAATACTCATTAACTTACTGCAACAAATTTTCATCTCAGCAACGGCACACTAAAAAACTCCAACATAAAAGGAAAAGAAGAGATAAATGTCCAATTCCCAATGACCTACACGCAATAAAATAAAATAAAGTATGAAAGAAAAAATAACAACAAAGCTTTCACATATTAGATGATTAAGTGTTTCAAATAAACCATGGTTGTAAACATGACTATTAAAATCTATCACTTTACTTGTTTCTTCTATAATTTTTTCTGGACTCTCACATATGTATAATGAATAAACTATTGCCCACATCGTTCACTTTTCTCATTGGAGACTAGAGAGTCTTTATATTGGATATTTTAATATAACGAAACCCACCTATAATGCAAAATATAAATATGAATTTAGTCCCTGCAAGTTTCTCAAAATATTACATTTTTCTAGAGTGCAGAAAAGTGTTCTTGTAACAACCTTTGGTACTCATCGAAACCCAGAAGCAACCCTTAGAAATAGCCACTCTCCTTTGATTTCATAGTGAAAAGTTGTATGACTTTACTCTTGAAAATTGAAAGAAATAAAATTGTATGAATTTGAACTTTAGTGTCTTCACTAAAGTTACACATTAAAAAGTAAGTGCATTCAAATGCTGAATATTACACAGTATAAATATTTTCTTTTAAAGAAACTAATAATCTAATACCAACCAAGAATGATTTGAATCTTCAATGTGAGTAAACCTGCTATCCAAAGAAATAGATAGTGCACAATTTTTACTTCTATAGATTGTTATGAATAAAATGTGTCTTGACAAAATGTGACATCACATGTATGCTTCAGCTAAACTATAAAAAAAAGCTAGAAAAATATTAAACACACCAACAATAACATGAAGAGAAATTTTAAATTTCAAAGTAAAACATAAAATCTAAGAAAGGAATAATGGAAATAAGATGATAAACAACATGGATTAAGGTGCTAAAGGTATATCATATTGTAGTAAAGGGATCCGTGCTATGCTTAGACAAAGCACATAAGACCATGGAACTAACGACTCTGTATAACAACCCAAAATAATTATAACACTCAATGCTTTCTGTATAAGTTATTTTCCAAAATATAGGCATGAAGAATGACATTAACACATTAATTTAATGCTTTGATGGGTCTAGTGAAAATATCTTTGGGTATCAATGCCTTAAATGGAGATGTGAATGCTATTGTCACATTAAACAAAATTGCATCAACTATGCTTATGAAATCATGGACATGGTATAATTATCAATTAATTTCAATGAAAGAATAAAATAAAAATAACTGCTGCTAAAAATATACACGACGGTATTCATGTCGAATACAATATTATCAGTTTTAATACGTAAAGGCATTGGACTGGAGCAATAATGAACAATGTGTGTGGAAAGGAGAAGAAATTGAAAATAAAAAAGTAACCATCAAAACTCACTAATAGTTTGTAATAAAAATTAAGAACATAATATCCATGAACACCGAACATATAATATATTACATAACTTGTATGCACCATGCATGATGCTCAGTGAATGCATCAAGTTCCTTGAGAAGATTGAATGAGAAAGCCATTGGTTCAGTAATTCAATAAGTATGATTTAATGACTTTATGAATGGTTTGGTGAGAAGAGAACTAAACAATAACTCAAGGATGTACAATATTATTATTTGGAGATGGAATCAGTAGTATTTACAGAAATTGATTACAGGTAATAACATAAGAGAAACTATTATTAAAGATAAGAACAAATAAAAAAAATAAAAAATTTATGGCAAGCAGATCAGGTTACCTTTAAATTAGAAAAAAGGAAGACTCTCAGACATGATATGAGGAACAAATAAAGAAGCAATGGACATGAAAGCAAAACAACATTATAGTTATTATTTGTCGAAACTATAGATAACTAATGAGTATAGCAGATAGTCTAAGCAAGCACATTAGTTTATTATTTGTAAAAATATGAATACAAAAGCAAGACGACAAATCTTATCAGCTACACTACAACTGTTATAACAGAAATTGAAGGGTGAAAGGTCCAGATCGCAGTAGAACAAAGGATAAAATTACATTTAAGTAAGCTTTGCATGCAATGAGAACAAAGCAATATTGTATAATTATGTGAAAGTAACAAAAAAATACATATTAAATACATATCATAATCATGTGATAAATATTGGGTGACTAAAATGCACATAAAAAATATATGATATAATACATAATATAATCATGTAATGGAAGGTGAGGTACCTAAATAAAAAAAAATTGCATTCATATTACAAATAAAAAAAATATCATTATATATATATATATATTAGACCATGCAAAATTTCTCAAAGAATACGTAATAGTGAGGAATTAAAATAATTCAGGATGAAAAAAAATATATGATTCCCTTAAAACACACTTTGAAGATTTTTACTCACTTATATTATTACCTTTTGTAAAAGTGGTTGTTGTAATCATTTTTCATTATTCTTATGTATTTAGAGATTGCTTCCTATGTTCTTATATTTAGAACTACAATTTCTCAAAATTTGATCATTAGAAACAATAAACTAAAATATAATGATAAGAAAATACTAAAAATAATGAAAGTTATTGGAATTTTTAATCATTCATGTAATTAATAGAGTGTGACTCTCTTTTAAAATTATTATATAATGCTTCATCTACGATTGAATTACCTAATAGGAGAAAAAGAAAAAAAAATGCTTAATATATCATAGTTCATTTATAAATTGCATAACCTAATAGATGCAAAAATAATGCAACTGCACCTGCAAAGAATAGCAAGACAAGGAGTTAAAGGAAAAAGTCTTAATACAAAACATATATATAAAACTCACTAAATAGAAAATAGTTAAATAATTTAAAAAAAGTAACTAAAATATTATAGGTC
This sequence comes from Arachis ipaensis, assembly GCF_000816755.2. NCBI lineage: Eukaryota > Viridiplantae > Streptophyta > Magnoliopsida > Fabales > Fabaceae > Arachis > Arachis ipaensis. Next base: position 28,649,302 of record NC_029791.2, on the reverse strand, counting down.
TAAAATCTTATTATTTAATAGATCTAACAAAATTAAATAGTCTCCTTTTTTTTTATGATCTTTTTTATGATTTAATAGGCAGATTATACTAAAAAAAGTAAGTTAAGTTGAATCTAATTAACAAATTAGTTTTAATTATGCATTATAGCATTATATCAACATTATATATATATTTTCTTAGTGACTAAATGTTTTATATATTAAAGTTAATAGACCACACTTTCATTCTTTAAAAGAAATTAGTTGACAAAATAGATTATTATAACTGGGTATTTGATATTTAAACTAATTAAAATTTCTCAAAGAATACGTAATAGTGAAAAATTAAAATAATTCAGGATGAAAAAAAATATATATGACTCCCTTGAAACACACCTTGAAAGTTTTTGCTCACTTATATTATTACCTTTTGTAAAAGTGGTTGTTGTAATCATTTTTCACTATTCTTATGTATTTAGAGACTGCTTCCTAGGTTTTTATATTTAGAACTATAGTTTCTCAAAATTTAATCATTAGAAACAATAAACTAAAAGATGATAAAAAAATACTAAAAGTAATAAAAGTTATTGGAATTTTTAATCATTCATGTATTTAATAGAGTGCGACTCTCTTTTAAAATTATTATATAATGCTTCATCTACTATTGAATTACCTAATAGGAGAAAAAGAAACCAAAAAAATGCTTAATATATCATAATTCATTTATAAATTGCATAACTTAATAGATTCAAAAATAATGCAACTACACTGCAAAGAATAGCAAGACATGGAGTTAAAGGAAAAAGTCTTAATACAAAACATATACATAAAACTCAATAAATAGAAAATAGTTAGAATGCTTAAAATATATTTTATACAAATAATATAAATATTTATTTAATATTTACTCATAATCATATTTATTATAATTATTATTAGTAGTAGTAAACAAAAAATAATACGAGAGAAAGGGTATTTTAAGCTTTTAGGTGATTCAATAACTAATAGTTCCATTAAGTCATCAACATCCTAAGATGTGAACTGCGAACTTAGGAATTTGATGAGGAGGAACTTCCATAGGAATTTTTGTGCATTATTCCTATTAGGTGGTTCTAAGTGAACCTTTTCATTGTAATTAGAAGAACTTAAGACTCCTATTAAACGATTCTATTTGTAATTAGAGGACCAATCACATCTGTATATATCTTATCAGTATCAAAATGAAGGTGCAAAATTAAGTATGGAAAGAAATGTGCAAAATTAAACATGTAAAATGCTTAGAATAATGAAACTACTCTTGGTAAACATACGTGCAAGTTATATGTTTGATGTGTGCAAAATATCTATAAATATAAGTGCAAATTATTGTTAGTCAGAAATGATAATATTTGCTGGCTACGTAGCATTGCTCAATTCTAAAAATAAAGCAGATTTAAATTAAAAAAAATGGCACACACAATCAAGCAGAATCACAAACATAATAATACAAATTCAATCTACATGTCATTGCCATCACATTTCTTAGAAATATAAGACACATAACAGCTCTTACCAACATATTATCACCACCCCGAAAAGAATCTTTGAAGATTTTTTGAAGACTGGACAAATTAAAAAACTAAAATTACCCTTTAAGCCTGTGACGATGCAATAGTATATAGTAAAAGTAATAGAAATATTAGTTTGAGAATTCTTACTATAAGAATATTTCACTATCTGCACTTGTTGTCTGTCCGGTGCCAGATCTATCATAGTTTCACTTTGGGATCTCAGGATGTTCAATAGGCCCTGGTATTATCTGAAAAGTTTAAAAGTTGGATTACTCATGAACAATGCTGCTGCATAAAAAAGTTCCAAACGATGATTGTGAATCACATATCTTTATTTTACTCCTTACACGTCGCTAATGTGCTCTATGCTTTCCTAATCTTGCTGCATGTGCTCTAAATTATCACTGCTCAATTTTTACCACCGATCTATTCTATTCAACCATTTTCTCCTTTGAATCCACCACCACCACATTGATAACCACCACCTCTATATTCTACTCCACCACCATAGTGGTCGCCACCTTATCCACCGCCTAACTACTACCTCAATGTTCATTGCAATGCCACCGCCACCATGATGATGGATTAAAAAAAATAAGCGAAAAAACAACTATACAAATCCACTAAACAGTAAATCTTGGGGTTATAAATATACCTTTTTTTTGTTACCATTCAAATTTTAAATTTTAAATTTTAAATTTCTAAGTTTTTGTTACTTGTTAGGTGAAGAGAAAATAAATATGGAAGCAAAGAATGGATGAAAATTAATCAGTGATGAAAGAGAATTAATTGAAGGAAGAAATGGTCAGAAGTCATGGAAAATAAGAAGTAAAATTTACTGAAAAAAATAAATAATTGAATGGGAGACTACAAATGATTTAATTGTATAGAGAACACTATAAAATATCCAATTGTCAAGTTCTCTTTATCAAGATACTTTGAATCACTACCCGGAATGGATAAGATTTTGTGTCTTAGAGTTTTATAATTGAACACCTCACTGAAACGGTAGAATTTGATGAAGAAAAAAAACGATTTAAAAAATGAAAAAATTCAAAATATAGTAGATCTGAACAAAAATTTGAAAAACATCAAACGAAAAACCTTGAAATTAAAAATTTCTGAAAATCAAAAGTGATCAAACCTTGTTTTCAAAGAGCTTGTTGCGTAGTTGATGAGCGGATAATTTATACCCTTTTTGGCATTGTTTTTAGGTAGTTTTTAGTATATTTTAGTTACTTTTTATTATATTCTTATTAGTTTTTATTCAAAAATCACATTTCTGGACTTTACTATGAGTTTGTATATTTTTCTGTAATTTTAGGTATTTTTTGGCTGAAATTGAGGGACTTGAGCAAAAATCTGATTCAGAGGCTGAGAAAGGACTGCAGATGCTGTTGGATTCTGACCCTCCTGCACTCGAAATAGCTTTTTTGGAGCTACAGAATCTCAATTGGTGCGTTATCAATTGTTTTGGAAAGTAGACATCTTGGGCTTTTTAGCAATATATAATAGTCCATACTTTGTCCGAAATTTGATGGCCCAAACAGGCGTTAAAACCAGCCAAAAACTTTCTGGCGTAAAACGCCAGAACTGACATACTTTTCGGCGTTAAACGCCCATTTTGGCACCCAGGGTGGCGTTTAACTCCAATATGAGGCATATGCACGTGGAAGCTTGAAAGCTCAGCCTAAACACTCACCAAGTGGGCCTCGGAAGTGGAATTCTACACTATCTACACCTAGTTACTCATTTTCTGTAACTCTAAGTTACTAGTTTAGTATAAAAACTACTTTTAGAGATTCATTTAGCAACTCATGACAATTTTATTCCATATTGTATCTCTGACGGCATGAGTCTCTAAACCCCATTGGTGGGGTGAGGAGCTCTGCTATGTTTCAATGGATTAATACAATTACTATTATTTTCTATTCAATCACGCTTGATTCTATTCTAAGATACTCACTCGTACTTCAATTTGGAGAACATGATGATCCATGACACTCATCATTATTCCCACATTTATGAACGTGTGCCTGACAACCACTCCCGTTCTATCTGAGCTCAACGTAGTCATTGGGCGACAGCTTGAGTGCGTATCTCTTGGGATCAGAACTTTTGTGGTAGAGGCTAGAACCAATAGGCAGCATTCCTGGGATCCGAAAAGTCTAAACCATGTCTGTGGTATTCCAAGTAGGATCTGGGAAGGGATGACTGTGATGAGCTTCAAACCTGTGAATGTTGGGCGCAGTGATAGTGTGCAAAAGGATAGAGAGATCCTATTCCGACGCTAGCGGGAACCGACAGATGATTACCCGTGCGGTAGCTGTACATGGTATTTTTCATCCGAGACGAGAAATCCGACAGTTGATTAGCCGTGCAGAGATCGTACCTGGTATTTTTCATCTGAGAGGATCATAAAGCTTGCCATTGAAGGAAGCCATGCGTGTTTGGAGAAGAAGACAGTAGGAAAGTAGAGATTAAGATGACAGAGCATCTCCAGAACCTCAACCTGTTCCTCATTACTGAATCACAAGTACTATTTAATTCATGCTATTTACTTTTCATAACAAAACCATTTTTATTATTAATCTCCTGACTAAGATTTACAAGATAAACATAACTTGCTTCAAGCCGGCAATCTCCGTGGGATCGACCCTTACTCACGTAAGGTATTACTTAGACGACCCAGTGCACTTGCTGGTTAGTTGTGTGGAGTTGTGGAAAGTGTAATCACAATTTCCCACACCAAGTTTTTGGCACCGTTGCCAGAGATTGTTCGAGTTTGGACAACTAACGGTTCATCTTATTGCTTAGATTAGGAAGAATTTACCTTTTAGGTTGGTTTAGAGTCACTAAATTTGAGTCTTTTATTTTCTTTTAAAAAATCTTTTAAAAATTTTTATTTTTCTTTATTAATCTATGATTTGTCTTTGAGTCTTTTATTATTGTTTTTGTTAAAATTTTTAAAATTCTTGTTTTATTTTTCTAAATTTCTTTTCGAAATTTTTAATAAATAAATAAAAACCAATAACCTCATATTTTAGTCTTCTGTTTGAGTTTAGTTTCATGTTTTAAGTTTGGTGTCAATTGCATGCCTTTATTTTTCTTTCAATTTTTCGAATTACATGTTCTTAGTTCTTTCTTGATCTTCAAGTTGTTCTTGTTTATTTTCCTTGTTTGATCTTTAGTTTTTCTTGTTTTGTGTCTTTCCTTGTTTCTCTTGTGCATTTTCGAATTATTAGTGTCCAAAGTATAAAAATTTTAAAGTTTGGTGTCATTTGTGTTTTTATTTTCTTAAAAGATTTTCAAAATTTGTTCTTGGTGTTCATCTTGATCTTCAAAGTGTTCTTAGTGTTCATCTTGACATTCAAAATTTTCTTGTTTGCTTTCTTTATTTTGCTCTAAAAATTCTAAGTTTGGTGTCATTTTATTGTTTTTCTCTTTTCTCATTAAATTCAAAAATATCTTTTCTCTTTATTTTAATTTAATTTTCGAAATTTTCGTTTAAAAATTCAGATTTTTATTTTAAAATTTTTATCTTATTTTAGTTTTTTAAATTTCAAAATTTAAATCTTTTTCAAAAAAATCATATCTTTTTCAAAATCTTATCTTATCTTATTTCAAATTCAAATTTCAAATTTCAATCAAATTCCAAAATTCAAAATTTAATTTTTAAATTTAAAAATCAAATTTTTTTAAAATTTAAATTTTTTTCAAATCTTTATCTTATATTGTTGACTTTTTCAAAATTCAAAATTCAAAATTCAAAATTCAAAATTCAAAATTCAAAATTCAATTTTCAAAATTCAAAATTTAATTTTCAAATTTAAAATTTAAATTTCAAAACTTTTTAATTTAAATTCCTTATCTTCTCTTACCTAACCTATCTTATCTTTTCTAATCTCAAATCTTAAAATCAAATCTTTTTCAAGTCTTTTCTTTTATTTATTTTCTTACAAGTATCTTTAATTTTAAGATATATCTTTTTCAAAACTTCCTAGCCAATTTCTCTCTCTTCAATTTTCGAAAATCCTCACCCACATCTTTTTCAAATCTTTTTAACTAATTAATTAATTTAGTTTTCAATTTTCTTTTATTTCTTTTTCTTCTAATTTTCAAAATTATATTTAATTTTTCATTTATTTTATTTTATTTTATTTTCTTTCAATTTCGATATTCAAAAAAAAAGGAATAAAATTTTTATTTACAATCCACATCATCTCCCTTTCTCCATCATGGACCTAAGTGGAAATGAACAGTCCAGAAGGACTTTGGGGTCATATGCTAACCCCACTACTGCTTCATATGGGAGTAGTATCTGTATACCCCCCATCAGAGCCAGCAGCTTTGAGCTAAACGCTCAGCTCATTATCATGGTGCAGCAAAATTGCCAGTATTCCGGTCTTCCACAGGAAGAACTTATTGAGTTTCTGGCATAGTTCTTACAAATTGCTGACACAGTATGTGATAAGGAAGTAGATCAGGATGTCTACAGATTATTACTATTTTCATTTACTGTAAAAGATCAAGCTAAGAGGTGGTTAAATAACAAACCCACAGCAAGCATAAGAACATGGAAACAGTTATCAGACAAATTTCTGAATCAATATTTCCCTCCAAAAAGGATGACACAGCTAAGGCTGGACATCCAAGGCTTTAAACAAGAGGATAATGAATCTCTTTATAATGCCTGGGAGAGGTACAGAGGGATGCTAAGGAAATGCCCCTCTGAAATGTTTTCAGAGTGGGTGCAGTTAGACATCTTCTACTACGGACTTACAGAAAAGGCCCAAATGTCTCTAGACCACTCATCTGGTGGATCTATACACATGAGAAAGACAATTGAAGAGGCTTAAGAGCTCATTGATATAGTTGCTAGAAATCAATATCTATACTTAAGTAGTAGGTCCTCCATGAAAGACGAAGCTAAAGCAGTATCCATTGAACTTAGTCCTCAAGAACAAGTTGCTGAACTCAATCAGCAATTGCTTATTATAACAAAACAGTTTGCAGAATTCAAAGAGATGCTCCAAGACACTAAAAATGCTAACAAGAATATGAAAGCACAATTGAATCAGACAAGACAGCATCTATCTAAACAGATAACAGAAGAATGCCAAGCTGTTAAATTAAAGAGTGGAAGACATTGAATGTATCAACTCAAGGCAACAGAAAACCAAGAAAGGAACAACTGACAGAGAATAATCAAACCACCACCCAAAATCCCTCTGAGGACAGTAAGAGCCCAAAGAGGAATGATTTTGGCATTCAAACGCCAGAAAAGGGTGGACAGTTGGCGTTAAACGCCCAAGGGATGGCCAGTTCTGGCGTCCAAACGCCAGAAAAGGGTGGCAATCTGGCGTTAAACGCCCATGCAGCCCCCAATTCTGGCGTTCAAATGCCACTAAGGGATCAGACACCTGCAAGTGCTGATAACAACCCCCTTAAGCAGGCTTCTCCAACCACTTCTGTAGGAAATAAACTTGCAGCAACTAAGGTTGAAGAATATAAGGCTAAGATGCCTTATCCTCAGAAACTCTGCCAAGTGGAAAAGGATAAACAATTTGCCCACTTTGCAGACTATCTCAGGACTCTTGAAATAAAGATTCCATTTGCAGAGGCACTTGAGCAAATACCCTCTTATGCTAAGTTTATGAAAGAGATCTTAAGTCATAAGAAGGATTGCAGAGAAACTGAAAAAGTTTTCCTCACTGAAGAATGTAGTGTAGTCATTCTGAAAAGCTTACCAGAGAAGCTTAAAGATCCCGGAAGCTTTATGATACCATGCACATTAGAGGGTGCTTGCACCAAGACAGCTCTATGTGATCTTGGAGCAAGTATCAACCTAATACCTGCATCCACCATCAAAAAGCTTGGTTTGACTGATGAAGTTAAACCAACCTGGATATGCCTCCAAATTGCGGATGGCTCCATTAAAATTCCATCAGGCGTAATTGAGGACATGATTGTCAAAGTTGAGCCATTCGCCTTTTTCACTAACTTTGTAGTGTTGGAAATGGAGGAGCACAAGAGTGCAACTCTCATTCTAGGAAGACCATTCCTAGCAACTGGACGAACCCTCATTGACATCCAAAAAGGGGAGATAACCCTGAAAGTCAATGAGGATGAATTTAAGTTGAATGCTGTCAAAGCTATGCAGCATCTAGACACATCAAAAGACTGCATGAGCACTGATATTATTGACTCCCTGGTGGAAGAGGTTAATATGACTGAGAGTCTTGAATTAGAGCTAGAGGATATTTTTAAAGATGTTCAGCTTGATATGGAGGAACCAGAGAAAATAGAAGAACCTCTGAAGACTCCTCAGGAAGAGGAGAAGCCTCCTAAACCCGAGCTCAAACCACTACCACCATCCCTGAAATATGCATTTCTGGGAGAAGATGACACTTTTTCTGTGATCATAAGCTCAAATTTAAAACCACAGGAAGAGAAAGCACTAATTCAGTTGCTAAGGACACACAAGACAGCTCTTGGGTGGTCCATAAGTGATCTTAAGGGCATTAGTCCAACCAGATGTATGCACAATATCCTATTGGAGGATGATGCTAAGCCAGTGGTTCAACCACAGAGGCGGTTGAATCCAGCCATGAAGGAGGTGGTGCAGAAAGAGGTCACTAAGTTACTAGAGGCTGGAATTATTTATCCTATTTCTGATAGCCTGATAAGCAGATAATTTATGCGCTTTTTGGCACTTTTTTACATAGTTTTTAGTATGTTTTAGTTAGTTTTTACTATGTTTTTATTAGTTTTTATTCAAAAATCACATTTCTGGACTTTACTATGAGTTTGTGTGTTTTTCTGTGATTTCATATATTTTCTGGCTAAAATTGAGGGACCTGAGCAAAAATCTGATTCAGAGGCTGAAAAAGGACTGCAAATGCTGTTGGATTCTGACCTCCCTGCACTCGAAATAGATTTTCTGGAGCTACAAAAACCCAATTGGCGTGCTCTCAATTGCGTTGGAAAGTAGACATCCTGGGCTTTCCAGAAATATATAATAGTCCATATTTTGCCCGAGTTTTGATAACGCAAACTGGCGTTTGAACGCCCACTTTCTACCCTATTCTGGCGTTAAACGCCAGAACTGGCATAAAAGCTGGAGTTAAACACCCAAACTTGCACCAAAGCTGGCGTTTAACTCCAAGAAGAGTCTCTACACGTGAAAGCTTCAATGCTCAGCCCAAGCACACACCAAGTGGGCCCCGGAAGTAGATTTCTGCACTACCTGCACTTAGTTACTTATTTTCTATAACCCTAGCTACTAGTTTAGTATAAAAACTACTTTTAGTGATTTATTTTATATCCTTGATCAGTTTTATGCTATCATAGATCATATTGTACACGTTTGGAGGCTGGCCTCACGGCCATGCCTGGACCTTCATCACTTATGTATTTTCAACGGTGGAGTTTCTACACCTCATATATTAAGGTGTGGAGCTTTGCTGTTCCTTATGAATTAATGAAAATTACTATTATTTTTCTATTCAATTCAAGCTTATTCTTATTCTAAGATATTCATTCGCACCCAAGAACATGATGAATGTGATGATCAAGTGACACTCATCACCATTCTAACTTATGAACGCGTGCCTGACAAACACTCCCGTTCTACATGAAAACAAGCTTGAATGCATATCTCTTGGCCTCCTGGTTCACGACGCATGGTTGCCTCTCCTGACAACAGAGCCCTCCATTCCGTGAGATCAGAGTCTTCGTGGTATAAGCTAGAATCAATTGGCAGCATTCTTGAGATCCGGAAAGTCTAAACCTTGTCTGTGGTATTCCGAGTAGGATCTGGGATGGGATGACTGTGACGAGCTTCAAACTCGTGAGTGTTGGGCGTAGTGACAGACGCAAAAGGATCAATGGATCCTATTCCAACATGAGTGAGAACCGATAGATGATTAGCCATGCGGTGACAGCGCATTTGGACCATTTTCACTGAGAGGACGGACGGTAGCCATTGACAACGGTGATCCCCCAACATACAGCTTGCCATAGAAAGGAGTATGAATGATTGAATGAAGGTAGTAGGAAAGAAGAGATTCAGAAGGAGCAAAGCATCTCCACACGAATTATATGAAATTCTCACCAATCAATTACATAAGTATCTCTATCTTATTTTCTGTTTTAATTACATTTTAATTATCAAAACCTCATAGCCATTTGAATCTGCCTGACTGAGATTTACAAGGATGACCATAGCTTGCTTCAAGCCGACAATCTCTGTGGGATCGACCCTTACTCACGTAAGGTTTATTACTTGGACGACCCAATGCACTTGCTGGTTAGTTGTGTGGAGTTGTGAAAAAGAATTGAGATTATGAACGTGGGTACCAAGTTGTTGGCGCAGTTGAGATCACAATTTCGTGCACCATAGCCCCTGGGTGAGCCCTGTCCAAGTTGTCCCCAAGAAGGGAGGCATGACAGTGGTTCATAATAAAAAGAATGAATTGGTTCCAATAAGAACAGTTACAGGGTGGCGTATGTGTATTGACTACAGAAGGCTCAATACGGCACCAGGAAGGATCACTTTTTTTTACCATTCATAGACCAGATGCGAGAGAGACTAGTAGGTCATGAATACTACTGCTTTTTGGATGGCTATTTAGGTTATAACCAAATTGTAGTAGATCCTCAGGACCAAGAAAAAATAGCATTCACATGTCCATCTGGAGTATTTGCCTACAGAAGGATGCCATTTGGCCTGTGCAATGCACCTGCAACCTTTCAGAGGTGCATGCTCTCTATTTTTTCTGATATGATAGAGAAATTTCTGGAAGTCTTCATGGATGACTTCTCAGTATTTGGAGACTCATTTAGCTCCTGTCTTGACCATCTAGCACTTGTTCTGAAAAGGTGCCAAGAGACTACCCTGGTTTTAAACTAGGAGAAATGTCACTTTATGGTGACTGAAGGAATTGTCCTTGGGCACAAAATTTTGAACGAGGGAATAGAGGTGGATCAAGCTAAGGTAGAGGTAATTGAAAGATTACCACCACCTGCCAATATTAAGGCAATCAGAAGCTTTCTGGGGCATGCAGGATTCTATAGGAGGTTTATAAAGGATTTTTCAAAAATTGCAAAACCTCTTAGCAATCTGCTAGCTGCTGACACGCTATTTATCTTTGACACAGAGTGTCTGCAGGCCTTTGAGACTCTGAAAGCTAAGCTGGTCACAGCACCAGTCATTTCTGCACCAGACTGGACATTACCATTCGAACTAATGTGATGCCAGTGATCATGCCATTGGTGCAGTATTGGGACAGAGGCATCACAAGCTTCTACATGTCATTTATTATGCTAGCCGTGTTTTAAATGACACGCAAAAGAATTACACAACCACAGAAAAGGAGTTGCTTGCAGTGGTTTATGCCATTGACAAGTTCAGATCTTATTTAGTAGGATCAAAAGTGATTGTGTACACTGACCATGCTGCTCTAAAATATCTCCTCACAAAGCAGGATTCAAAACCCAGACTCATAAGATGGGTGTTGCTTCTGCAAGAGTTTGATATAGAAATAAGAGACAGAAAAGGGACAGAGAACCAAGTAGCTAATCAGTTGTCCCGGATAGAACCAGTAGCAGGAGTGTCCCTCCCTCTTATTGAGATCTCTGAAACCTTTCCGGATGAGAAACTATTTGCCATTTAGGAAGTACCATGGTTTGCAGACATTGCAAACTATAAAGCTGTGAGATTCATACCCAAAGAGTACAATAAACAGCAAATAAAAAAATTGATTTCTGATGCAAAGTACTACTTGTGGGATGAACCATATCTCTTTAAGAAGTGCAGACAGAGTAATCCGTAGATGTGTGCCTAGAGAAGGGGCACAGAAGATCCTATGGTATTGCCATGAATCACAATATGGAGGACATTTCAGAGGTGAGCGAATAGCCACAAAGGTTCTCCAATGTGGTTTCTACTGGCCTACTCTCTATAGAGACTCCCAAGAGTTTGTACGTAACTGTGACAGTTGCCAGAGAGCTGGTAATTTGCCTCACGGTTATGCCATACCTCAGCAAGGGATCTTAGATATTGAGTTGTTTGATGTATGGGGTATTGAATTTATGGGGCCTTTCCCACCATCATACTCAAACACTTATATTCTGGTGGCAGTAGACTATGTATCCAAATGGGTAGAGGCAATTGCAACACCCACCAATGATACTAAGACAGTGATGAAGTTCCTCCAGAAGCACATCTTCAGTAGGTTCGGTGTCCCTAGGATACTGATTAGTGATGGAGGCACTCATTTCTGCAATAAACAGCTTGACTCTACTCTGGTCAGATATGGAATTAACCATAAAGTGGCCACTCCATATCACCCACAGACAAATGGGTAGGCTGAAGTCTCGAATAGAGAACTAAAGCGAATCCAGGAACGGACTGTAAGTACCCGTAGAAGGGATTGGGCAAGAAGTCTGGATGATGCTCTGTGGGCATACAGAACCGCATTCAAGACTCCTATAGAAACCTCTCCATACCAGCTTGTGTATGGAAAAGCCTGTCATCTGCCAGTGAAACTGGAGCACAAGGCCTACTGGGCAACCAGGTTCTTAAACCTTGATGCTAAGGTAGCTGGAGAGAAAATATTACTCCAGCTGAATGAGCTAGAAGAGTTCAGACTCAATGCTTTCGAAAATGCTAAAATTTACAAGGAGAAAGCAAAAAGATGGCATGATAGAAAGCTGTCATCTAGAGTCTTTGAGCTGGGACAGAAGGTTTTGTTGTTTAACTCTAGGCTCAGATTGTTCCCTGGGAAACTGAAATCCCGGTGGAAGGGACCATATGTGATTACAAGTGTGTCACCATATGGTTATGTAGAGCTTCAGGATATTGACTCTGACAAAAAATTCATTGTTAATGGACAGAGAGTCAAACATTATCTTGAAGGCAATGTTGAGCAAGAGTGCTCAAAACTGAGACTAAATTAAAAACTCAGTAAAAGTTCAGCTAAAGACAGTAAAGAAGCGCTTATTGGGAGGCAACTCAATCTTATTTATCTATGTTGATTACTTTTTCATTTCATTTTCCATTGTTAGTTTATGTTTTCTTTAGGTTGATGATCATGTGGAGTCACAAAAACAACTGTAGAATTAAAGCGGAATAAAAAATATCATAAAAAATAGCACACCCTGGAGGACAGGCTTACTGGCGTTTAAACGCCAGTAAGGATAGCAGAATGGGCGTTTAACGCCCATGCAGGCAGTATTCTGGGCGTTCAGAAAAACGTCCAGTAAAGAAGGATTCCTGGCGTTTAACGCCAGTCAGGGTATCTGGCTGGGCGTTAAATGCCCAAAGAGGCAGTCAAGTGGGCGTTAAACGCCAGAATAGATAGCATTCTGGGCGTTTAACGCCAGGATGACACAAGGGAGGCAATTTTGTTTTCAATTCAATTTTTTTCAATTTTTCATGTTTTAATTCACAATTTTTTGCATCAAACATATTTTAAACGTTCATCTTTCAATTTCTATTTTCAAAAATTCATAATCTTTCCAATTCTTTTTTATTCTTTTTCAATTCTTTTCAATTCCTTCCAAAATATTTTCAAAACTTACATATCTTTTCAAATTCTTTTCAACTCTTTTTAATTTTTCTAGTATACAGTAATAAGTTTTCAAAATTAATTGTATCATTCTTCTTCTACTCCCTTCTATCTTATTTTGCTCAAGGACGAGCAAAGCTTTTAAGTTTGGTATGGAAAAGCTCAGCTTTTTGCTTTCCATAACCACTAATGGCACCTAAGGCCAGAGAAATCTCTAGGAAGAGGAGCAACAAAGGCAAGAAAGAGACATAAAGGAGCTCGAAAACTCCATTGGTTCTTCAAGAGGAAGAAGAAGCCACCATCACTAAGGTGGACCCGTTCCTTAATCTCCTTGTTTATTTTCTTTTCTGTTTTCGGTTTTTATGCTTTATGTTTTGACTATGTTTGTGTCTTCATTACATGATCATTAGTGTCTAGTGTCTATGTCTTAAAGCTATGAATGTCCATGACTATTTCACCTTTCTTAAATGAAAAATATTTTTATTTGTAAAAGAACAAGAAGTACATGAATTTCGAATTCTATCTTGAAAATAGTTTAATTATTTTGATGTGGTGGCAATACTTTTTGTTTTCTGAATGAATGCTTACAGTGCATATTTTTTATAGTGGAGTTTATGAATGTTAAAATTGTTGGCTCTTGAAAGAATAATGAAAAAGGAGACATGTTATTGATAATCTGAAAAATCATAAAATTGATTCTTGAAGCAAGAAAAAGCAGTGAAAAAAAACACAAAGCTTGCGAAAAAAATGTGGCGAAAATAAAAGAAAAAGAAAAAGCAAGTAGAAAAAGCCAGTAACCCTTTAAACTAAAAGGCAAGGGTAAAAAGAATCCAAGGCTTTGAGCATTAATGGATACGAGGGCCCAAAGGAATAAAATCCTGGCCTAAGCGGCTAAACCAAGCTGTCCCTAACCATGTGCTTGTGGCGTAAAGGTGTCAAGCGAAAAGCTTGAGACTGAGCGATTGAAGTCGTGGTCCAAAGCAAAAAGAGTGTGCTTAAGAGCTCTGGGCACCTCTAACTGGAGACTCTAGCAAAGCTGAGTCACAATCTGAAAAGGTTCACCCAGTTATGTGTCTGTGGCATTTATGTATCCGGTGGTAATACTGGAAAATAAAATGCTTAGGGTCACGGCCAAGACTCATAAAGTAGCTGTGTTCAAGAATCAACATACTGAACTAGAAGAATCAATAACACTATCTGAATTCTGAGTTCCTATGGATACCAATCATTCTGAACTTCACAGGATAAAGTGAGATGCCAAAACTGTTCAGAAGCAAAAAGCCACTAGTCCCGCTCATCTAATTAAAACTAATCTTCATTGATGTTTTTGGAATTTATTCTATATTCTCTTCTTTTTTTATCCTATTTTGTTTTTAGTTGCTTGGGGACAAGCAACAATTTAATTTTGGTGTTGTGATGAGCGGATAATTTATACCCTTTTTGGCATTGTTTTTAGGTAGTTTTTAGTATATTTTAGTTACTTTTTATTATATTCTTATTAGTTTTTATTCAAAAATTACATTTCTGGGATTTACTATGAGTTTGTGTGTTTTTTTGTAATTTCAGGTATTTTCTGGCTGAAATTGAGGGACCTGAGCAAAAATCTGATTTAGAGGTTGAGAAAGGACTGTAGATGCTGTTGGATTCTGACCCTCCTGCACTCGAAATAAATTTTCTGGAGCTACAGAAGCCCAATTGACGCGTTCTCAATTGCGTTGAAAAGTAGACATCTTGGGCTTTCCATCAATATATAATAGTCTATACTTTTCTCGAGATTTGATGGCCCAAATTGGCGTTAAAATCTAGCCAAAAACTTTCTGGCGTAAAACGCCAGAACTGGCATATTTTTCGGCGTTAAACGCCCATTTTGGCACCCATGGTGGCGTTTAACTCCAATATGAGGCATATGCACGTGGAAGCTTGATAGCTCAGCCCAAAAACTCACCAAGTGGGCCCCGAAAGTAGAATTCTGCACTATCTACACCTAGTTACTCATTTTCTGTAACCCTAAGTTACTAGTTTAGTATAAAAACTACTTTTAGAGATTCATTTAGCAACTCATGACAATTTTATTTCATATTGTATCTCTGACGGCATGAGTCTCTAAACCCCATTGGTGGGGTGAGGAGCTCTGCTGTGTTTCAATGGATTAATGCAATTACTATTATTTTCTATTCAATCACGCTTGATTCTATTCTAAGATACTCACTCGTACTTCAATCTAGAGAAGATGATGATTCGTGACACTCATCATTATTCCCAAATTTATGAACGCGTGCCTGACAACCACTTCCATTCTATCTGAGCTCAACGTAGTCATTGGGCGACAACTTGAGTGCGTATCTCTTGGGTCTCTGATTCACGGACCGAGTCCGTGGGATCAGAACCTTCGTGGTAGAGGCTAGAACCAATTGGCAGCATTCATGGGATCCGAAAAGTCTAAACCTTGTGTGTTGTATTCCGAGTAGGATCTGGATAGGGATGACTGTGACGAGCTTCAAACCTGCGAATGTTGGGCATAGTGATAGTGTGCAAAAGGATAGAGAGATCCTATTCCGACGCTAGCGGAAACCGATAGATGATTAGCCGTGCGGCAGCTGTACATGGTATTTTTCATTCGAGACGAGAAATCCGACAGTTGATTAGCCGTGCAGAAATCGTACCTGGTATTTTTCATCCGAGAGGATCGTAAAGCTTGCCATTGAAGGAAGCCATGCGTGTTTGGAGAAGAAGACAGTAGGAAAGCAGAGATTCAGATGACAGAGCATCTCCGGAACCTCAATCTGCTCTTCATTACTGAATCACAAGTACCATTTAATTCATGCTATTTACTTTTCATAACAAAACCATTTTTATTATTAATCTCCTGACTAAGATTTACAAGGTAACCATAGCTTGCTTCAAGCCGGCAATCTCCGTGGGATCGACCCTTACTCACGTAAGGTATTACTTGGACGACCCAGTGCACTTACTAGTTAGTTGTGCGGAGTTGTGAAAAGTGTAATCACAATTTTCCACACCAGTAGTCCATTGCAAAATATCCAGAATTCCCATAATTGTAGCAGATTTGCGTCTACCATCACTGCCATACATGCCTCCTTGGTTACAATCCTAAGCCATGTGACCCATCTCACTGCAGTTGTAGCAATTGCATCTATCACCATGCTCTCCACCGCCACCACTGTGATCATGATGACAGATTGAAAAAAATAAAAAATGGGCAAAGCAACTATCAAAATATAGTGAATAATGGAAGAAGGAGTTATAAAAATATTTGTTTTTTCGATTCAAAATTTAAATTTAAAATTTTTCGTTCTTCTGATCTTACTTGATATTAAAAGAAGGAGTTGAAGAGGAAGAGTTGTCAAAGAAAATAAATATACGTAGCAAAGAAAGAATGAAAAAAAAGAAGGACACTAAGGGATTGGAGAAGTTGAAGGGAGAGTTATTAGAAGACATCGAAGACATTAAAACTAATATTACTTGATACATAATCCAAAATTTTAAATATTAATGCAGAAGAAATGAGGAAATGAAAAACCACAGATGATACATCGCATAAGGAGTACCATAATAAATTTAACTCTCAAGCTCTCTTCTGTAAAATACGTTGAATTTTCACTAGCTGACAACCCTCTATTGCGGGCTCTAATACTTGGCATTGGATGAAGTCAAAAATTAGATTTATAAGCTACAAATATCTCGAACTTATAAACATCATATAAACCATATCCTTTATCAATATGTGACTTCCAAGAAAAGGTTCAAAATAAAATTAAGACATTCATTTTTCCTCATAGTGTGAGAAAGATAGGTGGATAAAAGCAAGTGAATTATCGCACTAATAAGATTAAATACATATTAGATATGGACAATGAAAATTTTTCAAGGTATATATATTTTTCAATTTTTTATGATATTTTTTAATCTAATAGATTATAAATTATGATATATATGAATTAATACAGTTTACATCCATATTTTTCAGAATTTGTATACATAAATTAGTATTTATTGCTGACCAATATATATGAATTATTGCATCCATAAGATAGGATTCGAATCTCTATACTTAAACAGACTAATAAACTAACTATTAAATCAACCCAATTTAATTATATTTAAAGCATATTATTACATCTAAATTTGAATAACAGTTCCACATCAATCATTTCCATTAATAAAAAATACCTCCTTTTATCGTTAGATAGAT
>NC_029791.2:28612552-28631825 GCF_000816755.2 Arachis ipaensis | reverse complement strand
TATCAAAATTAGAGGTTAATTTTGTCAATATTTTTATAAATCAAGAATAAATTTGATAATTTACACTTCAAAATATAATTCTTTCCTAACTTACACAAAGCCAACATTTCTAATCAAATAAACGTAATCATCCTAATTAATTAGTTATTGTTCTAAGACATACTTGAAACGGACTTATGAATAATGGGCTTGATGGATGAGGTTGGAGATAATATTGTAGCTATCTAAGATGGTTTCACATTAGCTCTAAAATAGTGATAGTGGACATGATTTAGCAAGAGTTTTAGGCAGTATAAATAAATTGGAATTAAAAAATATTTGAGTTTAATAGAGTGACTGACGATCATTTTCCTGAATCTTCATACTTAAGTAAGGGGTGATTTCCTCCTTATTATATGGGGAATTAGCCGTTTTGTAAATTTTTTAATCTGGGTGATAACTGACGTAGCAGAAGGAGAGCATTGACTTGCTGTCCAAATCGAATTGTGGTACCTTTTTCCATGTAAGTCGAGTTAGTTGATCTACGTCTTTTAAGCGCCTGTGTAGTTTTGGACCAATCTCCTTTAGTTCAGGTAGGTTTGTTGTCGCTTTTTAATTTTGATATTGGAGAGTAGTTGGTGTTAGGCGTGAATATGGGGTGACTGGATGCTTAACAAGGGTGTGGTGTCAGGAAGAATGCCATAACAGGAATCGGACTCAGCGATTCTCCCCCCACGAATCGGACCCAGCGATTCTCCCCCCCTCCCCCCACTTTTATCGGACCCAGCGATTGCGCCCCCTTCCACGTGTCGGACAGCAGCTTCTCTCCAGGACGGTGCCCCAGCAGCCAGCATACCCCCATTCCCCCACTCCCTCAGTCCGAAACATCATTTTCAAGCCTCAAACCCTATTTCTTCCTCTCTGTGTTCATCCTCTTCCTCTCTTCTTCTTCAAAAAATTTGCATGCAATAAAATCTGTGGAAATGGCCAAAAAACACAAAGCTAGAAATGTTGATCGTCCTGAGCTTCACATTGTAAATTATTTGTCTGATCCTGATTATGTAAGTTAAATTTTTTAATTTTTTGCAAATTTCTGTATTTTAATTAAATTTTGTAAGAAATTTTTTTATATTTTATGGTTAAATGCTGCAGTTAGGTAGATAGATATGTAAATGTTGATTGTTACAGATTTTGTAAGAATTTTTTCGGAGTAGTATTAGAAATTTTAATTAATTAATAAAATCTGATGAATAATTTAAAAACGGTGCCTTGAACTTTCTCAAAAAGTTCGACTCTATATGCCTGATGCAAAACATGTGGAATGCTCTCGGGGGTGACCAAGCTCCGTTGCTCCGGGCCACAGCTGCATTGATGGATTCGTGCCTGTCGGAAATCAGTCCCGCACCATCCCGAGTCACAACATGTTGTCGCAGGTTACTAAGGAAAAAGTGCCATGCATCAGAAGTCTCCCCCTCCACAATTGCAAACGCAATAGGGACGATATTATTGTTACCATCCTGTGAAACTGCGACCAACAAACAACCCTTATACTTTCCGTACAAGTGAGTCCCATCAACCTGAACAACTGGCTTGCAGTGTCTAAACGCTCTAATGCAGGGGTAATAACTCCAGAAGACTCTGTGCAATACCCGGATATCAGTTACTTCCTCATCACCTTGATATGCAGACATAGTCTCGAAATGGACGATTGCTGATGGCTCCTTGTTACACATGGCCTCAAACCATATAGGCAAAGCTTCATATGATGCTTCCCAACCTCCAAATATTTTTTCCACTACTTTTTGCTTTGCCAACCATGCTTTCCGATAGCTGATGGTGTAATTGAACTTCGACTGCACTTCCGCAATAACTGATTTCACCTTTATCGACGGGTCAGCCTCAACCAACGGCTTTATTGCTTCTGCAATTGTGTTTGAATCCAGCTTCACTTCAATTTTTTTTTCCGCGCAAGGCAATCGCTCGGTCCGGCTCCCCCTGCCATGGCTCAGAAAAAGCTGCCCCACACCATTGTCTAACACCACCATATTCCATATCCCTGCACAACTCACCAACCCCTCCAATATTAAAAAAACTGAGCCGTTTGTTGTAGGTAGGATAACTCATTTTCGGCCATGATTCACATTATTTGGGTCGTGGTATGAACCATTACCACCTTAATTAAAATTAAATTATTTTAATAAAATTTAATTATTTTATTAGTTTTTATAGTTTTACTGAATTTTTAGTTAAATTCTTATTTTTTTTAATATTACGTTAAGAATGACCTAATTATAAAATTAAAAATAGTATAGAGACTTAATTAAAAAAAAAGAAAATATAAATACCTAATTACAAATTTAGTAAAATTATAGAAATCAACAGAATAATTAAACCTTTTAATAATTAGATTGACACAACACTTAATTTATGCTAGGGGTGTTTAAATCCAAACCGATCCAAATTAAATCGCTCATTCAATCCAATCCAAACCAAAAACTGATTAAAACCGCATTAATTCGGATTTAATTGGATTATATTTTTTGCAAATCGCTGGATCGGATCGGATTTCGGATCTAATTTTCATAACCGATCCAATCCAATCCAAACCGCATAATGTGCTATAATATTATTATTTTATTATTATATTTACAATTATACTTATAACATGTTCAATTTTTTATATATTTTTATATTATTCATATATTATTATTATTTAATAAATATTTTATGTTTAAAATTTTTTTTATTTATTTATTTATTTTAATTAACCTTTATTTTTATTTCTATTGTTATGTTATTGTTGACTTTTTAAGATATTGTTGAGACTTGTTATGTCATTGTTGATTATTTAAAATTTGATGTTGAGACTTGTTATATGTATTTAATTTTTTTAATTTATAAAACCGCAAATCCAATCCAATTCAAACTACTTGAAATTGGATCCGATCAGATCGAATTTTTTTTAAAAAAAGCATCCAATCCAAACCGCACCGCAAATAAAATTAGTGTTTAAATTGAATGACTTTTTGACTCAAAACCGATCCAAATTGCACCGCAAACATCCCTAATTTATGCCATTACTTTTTAGCTACCTCACTGTTACATACACAAATTAGGTATAACAACGGTCGCTGCAAAGGCAAAAATTACCGACAGGCTATCGATAAACCACAAAAACGTCACAAAAATTGAAAATGTTTTATTTTTTTCAAGGTTTAAGATTATAGTTGACTAAGCCGTCGATAAACCTTGATAGTCATTGATAACTGCACATAACAATATTATCAACGTAATAGCTTATTAACAACAACAGTAAATATTTAACTATTAAATGGAAAAGTCTAGGCCAGCAATTTTTGTGTTTTTTGGCCAGCACTTAACCATCAAAACAAAAGTGAGTAATTTTCTACCATTAGATGTAATCTCAAACCATTAAAAATACTATTGATAACTAATTGATGGTTACAAAACACCAAAATTACTGCTCCCTAGCATTTCTCTTTAAATTTTACTCAAAGTAAAAAATGTCAATCGGCAAAATAATACACTATATTCTTTATGTGTATATGTTTTTTTATTTCTACACTATAGCACTGGCCTAAAAAAATTTTGTAAAAAGATTTTCTAAAAAAAATTAATAAAAAAATGATTTGGAAGAGGAGACTACTTAATAAATTTAGAGTAAACTACTATTTCTACTAACGAAAGTTGAAAATGCTGACACATCTACCCATAGAAGAAGGAAATTACCATTTGCACCCATAAAATATGGGTTCTGCACAACAAAATTATTCAAACACTAAAAAATTACCTAAAAATCCCAAATTATCCTTATCAACATCCGCATCATCATCACATTACTCTCCCTCTCTCTGTGTCCCTCTCTCTCTGAAACATGCATGTTGTTACAACAGAAGCACCAACAACAATAACAGAATACATCAAATGGAGAAAAACCAGAAACCAATCGATCCAGCGCAACCACATTATCCCAGAAGAAACAGATCCAATAACACAAATTCAACCTGCAAGGTGCAAGTCCACCATTTCGTCTCTGCTCATTTTCACATTCTCTAACAACAACAACACTAGCAACAATAATGAAGGGGTAACAGAAAATGAGAGAAGAGATGAAGGGTTTGAAGGGTACCATTGCAAAACTAGGCGTTGAAGTCATCGGTGATGGTCCTCAGCAAACTTTCCACCCTCTGTTTCTCCAGAGACAACAACCACCAGTGGATGAACTTCTCCCCCTATCTTCTTGCGAAGCCACGGAGTCTAGTCCTTGTTGGAGATTGCATCCTCGCGCTCTGCAACGTCGACTCGTCGTGGCTGATGGAGGTCGCGCGACGGTGCTGATGGTTGGTGAATTGAAGTCGCTGTAGCTAATGGAGGTCGCGCGACAGTACTTCAGGGAGTTCAGCAAGTTCAAGGTTTTTAAAGGTAGAGATAGGATTTGCTTCTCGGCGAAGCAGATTGGGAATGGGAGAGTGAAGGAAGTCTTGGGAGGCGGAGAGGAAGGTGTAGTGGTGGTGATTGTGGATCTCTTGGCCACTGCGGTAGCATTGGAGGAGGCCGCCGGTGGAAGTCCATTGTGAAAAAGGGTGGGAATAAGAAAAATAGGGAATGAAAAAAAACTAAAAAAAGGAAATGCAAAGAGAGAGAGGAGGGATGATGGTAGTAGTGGTGAAGAGAAGGGTAATTTGGGATTTTTAAGTGATTTTTTAGTGTTTGGATAATTTTGTTATATAGATCCTGTTCATACCCTGGCCCAATAAATAAAGCCAAGCCCAATAAGGATAGGAGACCGAATTCATAAAGGAGGTATCCAACCCATACCTGACCTCTTTAAAGAGGTCGGACACTGCAAAGGACTCAGTTCTACTTGCCCAAAGCAAGTAACTGCCTCCACAAATCTCTCCAAGTATCTCTATCTCCTCTAAAAGATAGATCTCAATAACTTCCAAGATAAAGAAAATGGTCATCCACCAATAAAGGTGGAACTACTCTAACAAAGGTGATTAACACTCTACTATAAATACACTGACACTCCTCAGGTATAATTTACGTTTTAATCTACCAAAAACCTGCCTAAAGCCCTTGCTAACTTAAGCATCGGAGTCTCTTGTAGGTACCACCCCCACCTCCTCATGAGGAACTTGGACGACGGCACCTTGGCATAAGATTAAGTCAGACGTTGCCTCACGCAGAGTTTAGACCTCACGTTCAGGCCCGAAACCAACATTTCAGGTTACCCTCAAAACATTGGCGCTGTTGTCGGGGACTTGGGATTCAACCCTTGATAACGACAGACCGTCAGTATGAAGACAATCATACGACATCTGAATCCGAACCTGAGCCTCAACAGGAAGACCATGCCCTCGTCATACTCCCACCACAACAAACGCATGTTCCTAACGGAGAAGGGACATCCGAAAACCCCCAACCAAGGATCCATACCCTCTTCCTAGCATAGATGCCCTGGTTGACTCAGCCTCCGACTATCAATACCTGTTCTTCATGGACGCTTACTCGGGATACAACCAAATCCCGATGCATAAGCCAGACCAAGAAAGGCCTCGTTTCTAACTCTGAAAGCTAACTACCGCTATGTAGGGGTGGCAAAACGGGCTGGCCCGCCAAACTGATATGGGCTCAACTTGCTACCACTCAAAGTCTCAAACATAAGTGCATAATAATAACAAAACAAACATATAATCCATACATAAATCCTAAAACAAAACACAACATAATTCATAAATCAACAAGATACCCAAAAAAACCTTAAATCAACACACATAAATCAATTATCAACTTCTAAATCAACAAAATTTGAATTTGATCCAGAAGTTGAAACACCGCCTTGCCTAGCACCTTGAGGATTCACCTCTTCACCTCCGCCTTCACCTACAATTAGAAGAATACCCGAATTTAGAACAAGATATAAATACTTAAATGTCATATAAATATTAAATTAGTAACTAACAATGTAATTACCATCAACAAAGCCTTTATTCCCAATTGCGAGTACAAATCACAGCCTCAACATTTTCTGGCAACATTCGACTTCTATATTTGTTAATGACATGAGCTCCAATACTAAAGGCAGATTCCGATGCAATCGTAGTAATTGGAATACTCAATAAGTCACGTGCCATGATTGATAACTTTAGATAACGACTCTCATATAATTTCCACCATTCCAAAACATCTAAATCTTCAAAGCAATCCTTTGACAAAAGTGGCTCCTCCAAGTATGTATCAAGTGGATTCTTTCCACTAGAGACCTCAGCTTGATGGTTACGTTTCATCAATTTCTATCAAAATAGAAATAATCACATCATGTTAGGATAGAATAATGACAATTAATAAGAGAATTTAAATATGTTAGACATTACTTACGCCAACAATCGCAAGTCGCTTCTTGCTTGCACTTTCAGGGGTATGAGCCATGGATGAAGATTGATTACTAGGTCCTTGTGCTTGAACAGTTGGAAGAGAATTCTTGTCATATTTTTTAAAAAGCTTATATAATTTCTTTTTCACATGTTCTACCTTCCCTTTTTCAGTCTCAACATCAATCTCTTCATACATAAGCTCTAAAGTACAAATCTTAAGTCTAGGATCAAGAATAGCACCAAATGCAAGAATGACACTATACTTTTCCTAATACTTCTTAAATTTGTTCATCATCTTTTCTCCCATGCTCCTTAGAAGCTCATATTCACTTCTCAAACTTCCCATCAAAACACATTGAATATGATAGACTTGTAGAAAATACAAATTTGAAGTAGGGTAAGATGTGCCAGAAATCAAATTAGTAGTTTCATAAAAGGGGTATAAAAATTCACATATCTTTTCAGCTCTCCCCCATTCATCAACCAAAGGACAATACTTATAAGCATGATCGGTTGCCTTCAAATACTCAAAGGCCTTCCGATACTTGATAGCACTTTCGAGCATAATGTACGTAGAATTCCATCGAGTAGTAACATCTAGATGCAACCCACTTGTAAAATTCAAACCCTGAATCGCTGAAACACATTCTTTAAACCTTATCATTCTACTCTCCGATCCCCTTACATATTTCACACTTTCCCTAATCTTATCCAATGCATCATGAGCAATTTTTAATCCATCTTGCGCAATAAGATTCAAGATATGAGCAGAACAACGAATATGAAAGAACTCCCCATCACACAACAACCAATCATGCATATTTAATGTACTTTTCAAATGATCTTGGCATGTATCATTAGCAGATGCGTTATCTAGTGTAAGAGTCATAATCTTCTTTTCAATTCCCCATTCATTTAAAAGCTCAAAAATCTTGGAAGACAATTCAAATTCCGTGTGAGGAGGAGGCATATGACAAAAACTCAAAATTTTACTTTGCAATTTCCAATTCAAATCAACAAAGTGAGCAGTTAAGCATAAATAACCCTCTGTAGTGATGGATGTTCACAAATCAGAAGTCAAACAAACTCTATTAGGAATGGCTAATAAAGTACTTTTAAGCTTATCTTTTTCCCTTAAGTAAATTTTCAGCACATCCTCCTTAAGAGTATTTCTAGTAATTAGGCCTAGAGTTGGACTGATATATTTTACCCAATTCCTAAATTTCTGATTATCAACAATAGAAAAGGGAACATCACAATCAATCACAAAGGCAGCAAATATCTCACGCGATACATGATTATCTATCTTGAGAGCCCCCATTTTATTTTGCATTTCTATCAAAGTTTGACCAATATCCTCGAAGTCTATTTTCACGCACCTGTCCAAATGACGCTTAAGTGTCGATGTCCCATATTGTTTACCACCAGCCTTAAACTTCTGTTTGCATCCATCACATTGAGCACGATCTATTCCATCATCACCAGGTCCAAGCTTTGTGAAATATCTCCACACATCAGATGTTGTTGCCTTCGTCTTTTTCTTTTTAATATCTTCAGTCGTTTCAGATCTTTCCATATTTTTAGGATTTTGTGTTGCATTCCCACCATCAACTTCCATAGAGACAGAATTATCCATTGTAGAATCAACCGCTCAATCTAAATAATCTCAATACATAAAAATATTTAAATCAGTCAAAAATATTCAAACAATAATCAAACATAATCAATAAGTAATTTAGTACTAACTAAATAATACCCAGTTGCAGAAACATAATCAAATCAGGCTGAAAAACAATATTCAAACATAATCAAACAATAATACCCACTTACCCAATTGCAGAAAACTCAAATCAGGCAGAAAAACAATATTCAAACATAATCAAACAATAATACCCAGTTGCAAAAAACTCAAATCAGGCAGAAAAATAATATTCAAACATAATCAAACAATAATACCCAGTTGCAGAAAACTCAAATCAGGCTGAACAAATTGGTATGGAAAAAATAATAACAATAATAAGTAATAACAGTAACTGATCTTGACTCTTGAGAATGACGATGTGAGGAATCAGAAAATCATTTTTGCTAAGATAATCAGATAATTGATTCGAAGAGCTCATTTTTGCTAAAATAATTATGAGAAAAACAAACAACAACATTACAGTAACTCAGTAAGTAAACATCATCATCAGATTTGTCACATACAAATTCACTTATGCAGCAACTGTAAATCACTTACTAATAGTAATGGCAGAGCCGTCGAGCAGGAAGAGGAGGAGAGAGGAGCGATTCCAGGAGTCCGCCAGTCACAGAACTGCCGAGCAGAAGCGCTGACGAGACAAAGCTGCCGACGACGACAGGAGGAGAGAAAGGAAGGCGAAAGGCAGAGGCGCCAGAGAGGAGCGAGTGAGGAAAGGCCGCCACAGGGAGGAGCGAGTGAGGAGGGAGCTGAGCTGCTGAGGAGTGAGGAGGAGCGAGTGAGGAAGGAGTGGCCGAGTGGGTCAGCGAACGCCGAAAGGGATGAAGGTCAAAGGTCTGGCCGTCTGGGGTGTGGGTGTGGCTGAGCTGAGTGACCGGCGTTACTGCGTTAGGTCTGGAGTGTGGCCGTGTGGGTGTGCCGTCTGCCGTGTGGGTGTGGCTAAGCAGGAGGCACCGAGGCGAGGCAGTACCGCAGTCCGCAGTAGCACCGTGTGGGTGTGGGTGTGGGTCTGCCGTCTGCGTGTGCCGTGTGATGTGTGTGTTGAGAAGAATGAAAACCCTAATTTTCAATTTATACCCCATGTAAATTTACTGAATTACCCCTTTAAAAAAAAGGATGCCAGCCCGCCCCGCCCCGCCTTGGCCCGTGGTTTTGGCGGTTTTTTAAAATTTGGCGGGTTAAAAATCTGGTCCCGACCCGTCTTTTTTGGCGGTTCGACCCGGCGGGCTTGACCCGTTTTGCCACCCCTACTCCTATGTAGTAATGCCTTTTGGACTAAAGAATGTCAGAGCTACATACCAGAGACTGATGAACAAGGTGTTTTTCTACCACTTAGGAAAACTCATGGAGGTATATGTGGACGACATACTTGTTAAAATCAAGGTCAACTCGGCATTTTTGTCCGATCTCTCCGAGGTATTTTCTACTGTAAGAAGGTATAAGATGAGATTAAATCTCTTAAAATGCACCTTCGCAGTAGAGGCAGGAAAATTTTTAGGCTTCATGCTAACCCAAAGAGGCATCGAAGCAAACCTGGACAAATGCATGGTAGTTCTCGACATGAAGAACCCGACCTGTCTTAAAGAAGTACAACAACTAAATGGAAGGTTAGCGGCTCTATCAAGATTCCTAGTTGGGTTGGCACTAAAATCACTTCCCCTATACTTAATTCTTAAAAAGGGGAAGCAATTTAAGTGGACCTCAAAGTGCAAACAAGTCTTTTAAGACTTCAAAGTATTTCTGGGGCAACCTATACTCACCCGACCAATAGTAGGAGAAGAACTTGTCCTCTACCTAGCAGTAGCAAGCCAGGCCATAGCTTCAGCATTGATAAGGGAGGACAAGGACAGACAGAAACCTGTCTACTTCGTTAGCAAAGCTTTACAAGGAGCAGGACTAAACTACCAAAGGATAGAAAAGTTTGTATACACCCTTGTTCTCACCTCTCGAAGGCTCCGACAATATTTTCAAGTTCACACTATCAAGGTCTGTATCAATCAACCAATGAAACACACTCTGCAAAAAACAGACTTGGCAGGACGGATGCTACAATGGGTTGTGAAACTGTCTGAGTTCGACTTATAGTACGAAACTCAAACGGCAATCAAATCCCAATATCTCACCAATTTCATCATTGAATATACTGAAGGTCAGGAAAACCCAACTACATGGAGCCTGTATGTAGACGAGTCATCCAATAAATTTGAAAGTAGGGCAGGGGTTTTCCTGGAAAGCGAACAAGGAACTCAGACAGAACTCTCACTAAAGTTCAAGTTTCCTACTTCTAATAACCAAGCAGAGGATGAAGCCTTACTTGCTGGCTTGAAGCTAGCTAAAGAGGTGAAGGCAGAAAAGCTAACAGTGTACAGTGATTCTCAAGTGACAACTTCATAGATTAACAATACTTATTAAGATAAAGACCCCACCATGAAGAGGTACTTAGACGAAGCACGACAACAGCCAGCACACTTCTCAGAAGGAGAGGTCCAGCATATAACCCAGGAATCAAATGTCTGAGCTGATGCCCTCTACAAATTAGCCAACACCAAGCCAGGGGACAATTATAGAAGCCTTATCCAGGAAACTCTACATGCACCATCAATATCAAAAAGAGACGACAACTCGAATATAATGACTATGTATAATAAGAATTTAGGATGGATGACCCCTATAGTTAACTATCTTAAATTTGATGTCCTCCTTAAAAATGAAAAAGAGGCCTGAAGACTTATAAGAGAAGCACAAAACTACACGTTGGTCCATAATATCTTATATAAAAGAGGAATATCAATGCCCCTCTTGAAGTGCGTCCCGACCTCTAACACAAAAGAGGTCCTTGAGAAGGTACATAATGGCATATGTGGGAACCACCTGGGAGCCCGATCACTAGCCAAGAAGGTGATCTGGGCCGATTTTTTTTCGCTGACCTTACAAAGGGAAACGGCCGAGTTTGTTAAGAAGTGCCCGCCTTGCTAGAAGCATGCCAACTTCCATGTTGCGCCTCCTGAAGAGCTTATTAGTGTCACCTCGCCATGGCCATTCACGAAATAGGGTCTCGACCTCCTAGGACCATTTTTCCAAGCTCCGGGACAAGTCAAATACCTTGTAGTAGGGATTGACTACTTTACTAAATGGATCAATGTGGAACCACTAGCAACTATCACTGCCAAAAGAAGTCGAAAGTTCCTTTACAAGAATATTATCACAAGGTTTGGAGTTTTCCACTCCATTACGACGGATACTGGAACTCAGTTTAACGACTCAACCTTCAAAAAATTTGTGGCCGACTTAAAAATAAAACACCAATTCACATCGGTGGAACATCATCAGGCCAATGGACAAGTTGAAGCTACCAACAAAGTCATATTAGTCGAATTAAAATTCTGATTACAAGAAGCAAAGGGGGCATGGGCAGACGAACTTCCCCAAGTCCTGTGGGCATATCGGATAACCCCACATTCTACAACAGGGGAGTCACCATTCTAACTTGCTTACGGGGTAGAAGCCATGATCCCCATGGAAGTTGTATTTTACAATGAAGAGACCAATATCCAAGCACAAAAGGAAGAACTTAACTTTATCCTAGAAGTACGAGAAAGAGTTCAAATTAGGGAGAAAAAAACTTCACCACAAACGATCTCATATTGATTCGAAATGACATCGGAGTTCAGAAGCCGGGCAGGGAAAGCTAGCAACAAATTGAAAAGAACCCTACAAGATTATTGAAGTCTTAGGAAAGGATTACTACAAAGTGTCAGGCCTGCAACGAAGGGAGCTCTCGAGGTCGTGGCACGCGTGTAACCTAAAGAAGTATTACAGCTAGGGATTATGCCTTGTTTCCTGGTGTACTCTTTTTTCCAACCTTAAGATTTTTTCCTAAAAAGGGTTTTTTCTAAACGCGGATTTTAATGAGGCACCAAAGCAAGGGTTAAGGGTATTCAAATCCCTTAGTAATTAGGCTTATGTAAAGGAATTTTTCAGTTATTAATAAAATTCCTATTTTCCTTCAAAATATTTTCTATTAAAAATGCATTAATTTAAGCTCGACAAACTGCGAAAATTATTACACGACTTAAAATGGTCGGCAAGATGAAGCGACAAGGTACAAATTAATGTAAAAAGTTATATAAACAACTCTTGAAAACTGACTCAATTGTAAGGCAGAACAAAAATGAAGTCTAGAAGTAACTTAGCAAAGTCTGACTACTAAAAGTCAGAACTTGAAAAAGGAACCCCTATAGATTGACTCACTACTAAAAATTAGTAAAAGAACAAATAAAAAAAGTTGCTAAGGCATATTATCAATCCAAGCAACTACCCGGCTTCTAAAGAAGACCTAACTTCATTTAGCACAAAGGCTCTTTAAAAAAATCAAAGGTCGGTTGAACACTCAAAAGTTGTTAAAAAATACAACTAATGGAAAGAAAAGTGTTCGAAAAACTACCAACTATTACAAAAAATAAATTGTTCCAAGAACCCACAAGTCGGGCCGTCTCAAGCATAACAAAAGTAAAAAAGAAATTACAAAGTCGGGCCAAAAAGCACGTTGAGGGCTTTCCCAGTGTCGGCATCTTTACCTCAGACAGGAGAGGTTAGAGGGTGCACCGAGACCGAGACAGCAAGGATAGGACCAGGAGGCGAAGAAGGGGTTTCAACATTTACAACCTCGGAAATCTGAGAGACTTGTTCGGTTTGAGACTTCGGGTCGGGCAAATGACCCTCCTCCTCGTCCTCCAGGGCTGGGACGATCTTTCTATCAACTACTATATTGTCTTGACTGAATAGGGAGAGATCAACCCCGGGAGCTAGGACTTAGACTTGAGCTTTTAGATTCTCAAATATTTCATCCATCCCCTTAGTAATGGACTCTTGAAGACAAGCATATTCCTCTCTGGCATTTTTTAACTCATCTTGAAGGTCGAGTTTTTGTCCATAAATCCGAGTATAACTCTCTTCCATCCTCTTCTTCACCCCTTCTGCCATAGTCACAGCAGCCTCCGCAGTCTTTACCTAGGTCCGAGCCTTTTCCAGGTCAAACTTCAGCCTGACCTTCTCGTCTTCCAACTCATCTCTCAACACCTTTAACCTTTTCACCTCGGCTTGGGCAGCAATAAGAGAACTTTGAGTGGCAATAATAGGAGTCTTTCTTAACTCCTTGGCTAGCGAAGTACACACTCCTGCTAGCCGGATACCGTTGCGGTCCATAAGGTTGAGGTGGTTTTGAATAGCCACATCATCCAAACTGATGCGACTATGAGGAAAGATATTTCTCTCACTCCAAGCAAACCTGTCGAACCTTTTATTGTAGATACTCACCTTCTTAGCAGTCTTTTGTTTCTTAGGATGAGGTCCTGAAGATGAAGGGGAAGACGAAGCAACCGAGCTCTTTGGAGGAGGGTGAGGAGAAACCAACTGACTTGAGGAACTGGGGATTATTTTCTTCTGGGCCGACGCTCCCAAATCTGATTTCTTCGGTGAAGATCGGGTTGACGTATCTCCGTTTTCTTTCCCCTGAATACTCCGAGCCACCACAATTTTTCTTGTTTGGCGCAGCTGTTTCGTAGTAGTAGTCTTAGGAGCCATAGTATCTACAAAATAAGAAGCACATTAGAAAAACAAATTGCAACTAAGGAGTTATAAAAGCTAAAGGTCGGGAAGCTACCTAGCTCGTACCAAAGTTGACTGGGGTCCCCTAAGAATCTTTTTGTGTCCAAGTGAGGAGCCTGACCCCAACACTCTTCCAACACGTCCACAAAACTTTTTTCAGTATCATCTAGATTATCTACACTATACTTAGCTATCATGGGAGTTTCTTGCCAGTACAATGGAAAGGAAGTTTCATCATTCTCGTCTAAAAAGAAAGGTCAGGCACCCTCTACAACCCGAACGTTAAAGGAATAGTTGTTAAAGTCATGGAAGGACTCATTAAAAATAGCAAAAATCTTTCTGCCCTGAACGGCACGAAACAAAAACCAAGTGTACTTCCCTTTTGACGACCCGGGTTTAGTCAACATAAACAAATGAAAAAGTCCTGAGCAGAAGGTCGAAACTCAAGCTCCTGACATAGAAGTTGGAAAATTTTTAAGAAAGCCCATGAGTTCGGGTGAAGCTGAGAAGGGGCAATGTTACAAGCTCAAAGAATATTTATCTCAAAATCAGTAAAGGAGAGTGAAATGCCTAATTTGGAGAAAAAGCAGTCATAGGCATAGAAAAAATGGCGCTCCGACTTATCTAAAGAAAGGAAGCACACTCTCTCATCGAGATCGGGTACTATCAACTCGTAATTCCTCTCGTCCTCTCTATTTTCACATATCCTATGATGCCTACGGAAAACATCAATATACTCTCTATCTACCACAGGAACACAGGAGAGAACATGAGTATCTATCCAATTTAAGAGACTAGGGGCACTTTGGTCGACATACTGAGAATAACAGAGCACGACATAAAGGTTATACCTACAAATACAAAATAAAAAAGCATTACTAAAACAGCTTAGACGTCGTCCAAAAGAAGTCGGACAAAGGCAAGTAAAACCAAACAACGTAGATTAAAAGCTCTTTTACATACAGAAAGCGTCGAAATGGTGTCCCTCCTATACTATCAGTAATGACATCATCATATAG
This sequence comes from Arachis ipaensis, assembly GCF_000816755.2. Classification (NCBI taxonomy): domain Eukaryota; kingdom Viridiplantae; phylum Streptophyta; class Magnoliopsida; order Fabales; family Fabaceae; genus Arachis; species Arachis ipaensis. The sequence goes on along the minus strand of NC_029791.2, from coordinate 28,617,123 downwards.
TAGCGATACCATTGGGAGGCAATGCGAATGCAACTAAACAAATAACAAAATGGCTATATTTTTTGAAAAAGCCTCAAATGATCTCAAATAACGAAAAGCAGTTCCAAACAACTACAGTTCCACAAAGATGAACAGAAACACAGCCAAACGCTCTACAACAATCTCAGTCGATGAAAATGGTTCAAAAGGATTTCTTAGCAAAAATAACACAGCAGCAGTCAAACAAAGCCAACAAAAGAAATTCAAGAATCAACAATGAAAAACAGCATACTATCATCAATGCCATTATTCAGGGACTGCTTAGAACAGTCTCATGAAAATAGAATAACAAGATTATCAGAAAGAAGGTAAGATACTAACCTTGATGAGAATCGAAAAGGAGAAGGGCACGTCAAGTAGCAAAATTGTGGACGATCATCTTTAAAGAACTCTTTTCAAGCAAAATCAAGATAAGGAAAACCTTGAAAAATAGAGTCGCGAAGTAAGCAGCGAAAAGAAAAGAGAAAAATTTTTCACAATGACAAGAAGAAAACAATTTCAAAAGATGGAAAAAGAAGAAGAAGAAGAGCCAAGATGCTTTTGTAAGAAACAAGGAGCTAAATGGCCTCTTAACTCCTCTTTAAAAATGTGCGTGGATCCCAAGGAAATTGTCGCGCAATGTTCACTCCGCAATAAAGGAGGTAACGTTAAAATTTTCAAAAACAGGTCGACTACCTGACATTTAGAAGGCGGAGTACTGATAAACCCATATTTTATGATATATTTTGTGCTTATTTTGAGTGATTTATTCAATCCTTCACCCACTTATTCATATTAATTGCATGGTTTTACTTTCCCTTCCTTATTATGTGATGTATGTGAAAAACATGTTTCCTATGCTTTAAAATTAATTATTTTAATTACCTTTATTTTCATTCGATGCCGTGATTCGTGTGTTGAGTAGTTTCAGATCTTCTAAGGCAGGAATGACTTAAAGGATGGAAAAGAAACATATAAAAATGGAAGGAAAGCATAAAACGGAGTTTTTGGAGAAACTGGCAGCCACGCGATCGCATGGGCGACGCGGTCGCATGCCAAGCGCGAAGAAGCAGCGATGCGGCCGCATGACTGACGCGGTCGCATGACTGACGCGATCGCGTGACAAGGAAAACTCTAAATGACGCGACCACGTGACAGAAGCCACACACCAGAAATTGCAAAAAACGCTCCCAGCGAATTCTGAAGCCCTTTTTGGCCCAAATCCAAGTCCAGAAGGCATAGATCAGAGGTTATGAAGTGGAAAAATGCATCCATTCAGAGAGAGTCTCCACTTTAGTTAGTTTTCATGATTTAGATTTAGTTTAGAGAGAGGTTATCTCCTCTCTCTTCTCTCTTTAGGATTAGGATTTAGAATTAGGATTTTATTCGCTTTCAAGGATTATCTCTTTATCAGGTTCAATATTCCTTTTTATTTACTTTTGCAATTTAATTTATGAATTCTTCCATGTTACAGATTACTCTTTTGAATTAATGTTATTTGAGGTATTTCAGTTTAATATTGCTTTCTTTTATTTACATTATTGTTATCCTCATCTGAAGACATTTTTATTCCAGTAGATTTACTTTTCTCCTTTTGGTCTTGGTTAAGAAATCAGTAACTCAGGAGTTATCAAACTCAAACATGAATGATAATTGTTATCTTTGTTAATTAAACTGAACTTCAATAATCCCAATCTTTTCTTAGGAAATAAATAGGATTCAAAGATCAAACCAATTAATCCCTTGACCTTCCTTTATCTTAGTAGAGGTTAACAAAGTGGAATTAAGATTCAATTCTCATCATCATTGATAAGGATAGCTAGGATAGGACCTCTAATTTCTCATACCTTGCCAAAAGTTTATTTACAGTCATTTATTTATTTTACTTGCCATTTAAATTACTTGTTCTTCATTTACTTTAATTGCTAATTAAACTATTCACTCCTCATTCTCAAAACCCCAATTTACAATCTCCATAACCAATAATAAGAACATACTTCCCTGCAGTTCCTTGAGAAGACGACCCGAGGTTTGAATACTTCGGTTATCAATTTATTTAGGGGTTTGTTACTTGTGACAACCAAAACATTTGTATGAAAGGACTTTTGAAGGTTTAGAAACTATACTTGCAACGAGGATTTATCCGCAAATTTCTAGACCACGCAAAAGTAACTCTCATCAAAATGGCACCGTTGCCGGGGAACTGCAATCGTGTGCCTTATTATTGGTTATTGTAAATATTTTTCTTTTGCTTGTTTATTTGTCTTTATTTTCCCCTCTTTATTTCTATTAGCTACTATGAATTCTCACCCCCTATCACTTTGAGTTTGGTTCTAATGTTATTGAAAGGAATGGAAGTTATAACAGGAACATGCATCAAGGTCAGAGCAATCAAAGATGGATGGAGCCAAGAGGATCTGATCAACCCTTTAGGCAACAACACCCTCCAAGATATCATGGACAAAGACCATTCTACAATGCATACCAAGCAAATATACATGGTGGACAACCTTGTAATTACCAACAAGCCCCACCATGTACTTATAGACCATCCTCTCAACACAACTTCGAACCACTACACTCACAAGCTCCTTTTCACCATTCGCCATCATATGATCCTCATTTACCCCAGTTCCAATCCAATCACTCCCAAACACCACCACTTCCCCCTGTGCCATATCCAAATCTATCACCCCGAGAATCAGAGGTTCGCCTCAAGGAAACAGTAAATCGACTTTAAACAACCCTTTATCAACTGGAGCAAGCAGTAAGTCAATTATCTGCTAGACGTTCGAACATTCAAGGACATCCCACTGCCCCATGTGGACAATCTAATGAAGAGCGTAGCATGAAGGAGATACTAGAAACTCCAGTAGACAAGACAGAGCATGGCTTTGTACTGGAACAAGTAGAGGAAGCTGTTATTATTGAAGAAGAAGAGTTGGTTGAAGACTTAGGAGACACTGAACCTCCATGGGAATCCAAAGTTGTGGAGCATTCTGTCAAGGATGTTACAATTGATGCTAAGGAGGATTGTGCGCAATCCCCAGAGCAAGTCTTTCATGAAGAACTAGACAGAATAACCCAAGAAGCAAATTTCCTTGATGACAATAATCTCAAGTCAAGTTCTTCTAGTAATGAATTTGCATCTGCAAGTGAATTATCTGAGATCGAAGAATCTTCCCCAAGTGAATACGAAGATGATACGGAGGTAGATTTCTCTCAACCTCCAGTCTATGACTTAAGTGATGAGGAAGACATAGATGGCTTTGATCAGGACATGGATACATTTGAAGAATCTTGCAAGGAAGTGAAGAATTTCACAAAAGAGCACAAGGGAGTAGAACTCACAGAACCACTGGAACCACCTATCCCAAGGCCATTACCACCCAATACAAGCTTTAAGTGGGTACAATCCTTAACCTTTAACTGTATTTTTCCACTTGAATATGGTTTGCTTAAAACAGATGGCCAGCTTAGAGCTCTCTGCAGCTTTAAGAGTAAAAGGGAAATGGCTCGTACTCAGAGCTGGTGCGCAAGGTTCAATAAGGTTCCACGCTTCAACTTGAAGTACACGGATTGGAATCATGATCAATCGAATGGATCTCAGAAAACGTTTGGTTATCCTGGTGAGAATCTAATTTCTAAACCGCCCAGATGGAAGAGTATAGATCAAGACGAAGGCGGATTTAAAAGTAAAGTTTGGGATCCTGGAATCTATGTTGACAATCATCACCCCGGGAGCCTGACAATTTGTTTGAAGCTGCTCAGAAGCTTCACATGCCTAGTTTGGGACCCCGGAGGCTATTGGCATTCCAAACATTGGTGGAGATTTCTGGATGAATTTAAGCATAAGCCGCCATAACAGGAAGCTCATCCAATGTCCAACTTAAGGACTTTAACTAAAAGTGCTAGGTGGGAGACAACCCACCATGGTATGATCGTTCCTTCTTCAATTTTTATTTAGTTTTATTTGTTTTCAAGTCTTATTTTATTTTATTATATTGAACCTGGAAGTTTTGCATCTCATTCATATTAATCATTGCATTCTGCATGCTGCATAAAAAAAAGAAAAAAAAAAAGAAAAAAGGAGTGTGCGACGCGACCGCATCACTCATGCGATCGCGTCAAGTTGCGAAAAACACTTCCCACGCGACCGCGTCATTCACGTGGCCGCGTGCCCTGGAGATCGGCGTAAAGATCCAACGTCCAGAAAGTAAGACTGGAATCGTGCGGCCATTGTGCGTTTCGCACAAATGACCCACGCGATCGCGTCCCTGACGCGATCGCGTCACTTGCACAACACACATCCCACGCGACGCGATCGTGTTGCATAAGGATTACACAACACCCCAAAAGGAGACAGAGAGTTGCGCTAAAACGACGCCGGAATTGTGCATTTCGCACAAATACCAACGACGCGATCGCATGCCCCAGGCGATCGCGTCATTCACTCTTTTTGCCCTCCACGCGATCGCGCCATTCATGCGATCGCGTCAACCACCATTTCAGCCCAACCACGCGACCGCGTGCCCCACGCGATCGCGTGGATT
>NC_029791.2:28608873-28612536 GCF_000816755.2 Arachis ipaensis | reverse complement strand
TTCCCCTATTACCCCCTACCCCATTACACCACCCCTTTCCCTCCCTTCCTCTGAACAGCAGCCACCGCCGCCGCGCCACCCTCTTCCGCCGTGCCGGACGCCACCGCCGTCATTTCCAGCCACCTCTCTGCCCCACTCTCTTTCTTACGCCTACCAGGTTTCGACGAACACCACCCTTCTATCCTTCGTAGTTAATTCATATTTTTTCTATTTATGTTCGTCATTAGGCTTGTTAGATATGCATGTTGTAGTGGATTTTAGGTTGTTAGGTAGCCTAGGATGTGGTTAGTGGATTTAGGTCTGTTTAATTGCACTGTTCCTGTTTCTTATTTTATTCTGTTGTTGTTGTGATGATTGTAATGTTCATATGCTGTACTTTCTTGTTTCTTGTTGCTCTGTACACTGAATTTTCATGTATATATTCCTTATATGTAATTGCAGCTTTAATTTTGATTCATATGAACTATTCTGTTGTTGTTTATTTTCTGGGACAATCCAATTTTAGCCAGAATGCTGCCCAAATTTCTGTAAAATGTTTCCATTCATGTCTTGATTTTGGCATTTTCAACTGTGCTTTCCTTAGATTTAACCAAAACAATTCATGAATGCCAGGGCAAGCTTTCTTATTCTTTTTTATTTCCTGGTTCATAATTTGCATTTTTGATGTTTGATTCCAGTTTTTGCTATTTTTATATCTATTTGAATCATCATCAACTTGTTTTCCTTATTTGGATATGAGTTACTTATAGCTTATAACTATGAATACTTGTTACTTGGAATATTTTCATTATGCCACTTACTTTAACCCGCTTTTTACTGACTCACTAATGTTAACTTCCTAAACTCTTTTTCAATTCTAACCAAACTAACCTTTCAAAACATCTCTTCTGTTTTTCACTTTCTTTTAACCTTCTAACCATGGCATACTGATAATTTTTCCTAATTAACATGCCTTCTATTACATTTTGGATTGTGAATTCTTCCTTTCGAACCTTTAACTCCTATACAATCCTTAATGCATATTTACATAACTCATTTTCCTTATCCTACTGCTCCTTTGCCACTTTGTGTTTCTTTTGATTATTTGCCTATTTGTTTTCCTGTTTTCACTATATCCTGGTTTTCTATTTTTCAGGATGTCTGCCAGCCAGAGAAAAGGAAAAGGCAAGGCTACTACTGGCAAACGTAAAAGAGGAAAATCCTCCATGTCCATCATAGATATGATGCACGATGAATTCTTGCGGGAGAAAAATTTTACCCCGCAGGAGAAGGCCGACCAGCTAATCCCTGCCACTGATCCAATAAAGTTTGCAAACCGATACTGTGAGCTGAAGTATCCGGTGTTTGCAACCTTCAGGAACCTATACCTGGAGAGGACCTTGAAGATCCTAGAAGAACTCTAGCAATACACCCTGACCAGATCAAACAAAGAGGATGATTCTTCCTGGAGAGAAACCTGACTGAGGTCAATGCATCTTGGGTTAGGAATTTCTACTGCAATTACTTCAAAACCTCCCTAGATGCAGTGAACCTTAGAGGAAAACAGATTCTAGGCACTGAAGAGGCCATTGAAGATGTTTTGAAACTTCTGCCTAAAACTGATCAGCTGGATGGTTATCAGAAAGCTGAGGAGGATATGCGCTTCATGCGATTTGATTGGGATGCAGTCAAGGCCCGGATAGCCCTTGACTCGACCGTTCCTTGGATTATGGGTCAGAACACCACCATTCCAAAGGGCATCAAGCGGATTTACTTGAATGATGAGGCTCGGCTATGGCATCAGATACTTAGCAACTTCATTATGCCGAGTACTCACGAGACTGAGATACCAGCCGCTATGATTACCCTCCTATGGTGTGTGATGGAGGGTAAGGACCTGTACCTGCCACGCTTTATCCGGTACCATATGGCCAGGGTCCACGTCCGAGGCACTCTTCCCTTTCCTTATCTGGTTACACAGCTAGGCCGTCGAGCTGACGTGCCTTGGGAGGATGCTGATGAGAAGCCACCTGCTGCAGAATGCAAGAAGATTATCCCCACAGCAGGAACTTTCTGGATTTGGGCTCCAGACCTCCATTCCTCACTGCTACTGCTGACACAGCCACACCATCTGTCGGCCCCTCTTCTTCCACAGCTACCCCTGCCACCACCATTGCACCTCCACCTGCCCCAGATCCCATCTATCATCTAGTGCACCGCCTGTTTCGACGGTTTGACCAGATGGAGCGTCGCAACAAGCGACGATATGAGCACCTGAAGCTGATGATACGCTTTGGCGACATCCCCTCCGAGCCTGACACACCATCCGAGGCATCTGAGGAGGAGGCGGATGCTCACAAGGCAGAGACCCATCCACAGAGCGAGGCAGAGCAGGCAGGCACCCAGCAGGCAGCATCACATTAGGAGGCTCCGCCTCAAATTCAGGCTGTAGACCCCGAGATCCCTATTCAGTCAGCACCTCCTCTGCAGCAGGCAGCTCCTCCGACCACCACCACAGAGACTCCAGCTACCCACCCTTCCAGTGATGACACCCCTTCACACCCTGCTTGAGTGAGCATCGGGGACGATGCTACATTTAAAGTGTGGGGAATTATATTCAAACCATAATATTTTATTCCTGTGTGTTCCGCCCTTCTTTTTTATTCTGATGTTCTTTACTTTGTTTTAATCTATATGTCCGATTATAGAATAGAAATCCATACCAAGAGAGTGATTGAGGCCATTATTTGATTTTAGCTCACTTATCCCAAATAACCTACCTTTTACATCACCCTTGTTAGCTCCCTTGAGCCTTTAAATCCCCTTTTATTCTATAAACCACATTACTAGCCTTAAGCAGAAAAACAAAATAAAAATCCCAAGTTGAATCCTTGGTTAGCTTAAGATAGAAATTGTGTATGGTTTACATGTGGAAAACCAATTGGAAACATGGATGATAAAAACAAAAGGTAGAAAAGTTGAAAAGAATAAAATAATTCAAAATAAAAGTTTTGGTATGCATGCTCATGTGAAATTAAAATAATTGAATTACCATGTGCATTAAAAAAAAGTGTTATTTTTCAATAGTTGAATAAAGGGGACACAAAAGAATTTCCCAAACGTGAAATAAAAGCAATGCACATGGGATAAAAATAATAAACATTGAAACATGAGCATGTGACATCAAAAATGGGAAAATATGGGAAAATAGGTAAAGAAGCTTTGCTTTACAAAGTATGTATGTTAGGTGAGATCTTAGACTAATTAAGGATTCACTTATTAGCTCACTTAGCCTTATACATATACCCTTACCTTTACCTGGGCTCCATTACAACCTTAACTAAAGACCTCATGATTTTTGGTATGTCTATAGTCTATAATTGTTGATTGGTTAGATGAAGAACAAAGTTATAGAAAGTAAGGATAAAAAGAAGAATAGAGTGATTAACCCAATAAACACTGAGTGACTAGAGAGTAAACACAAAATCCAGTGAGGGTTCAATAGCTCATTAACATATATCTCTGTTGAAATTATTAATTGTCTTGCAAGTTTATAAAATATTTTTCTCTCCCATCTCAATTGTAAAGGCACTTTATCAACTATCTAAGGTTTGGCTATATATATATATATATATATATGACTCCTTGAAAATGTGAATTAATTCAACTACATGCAAGCTTTAT
>NC_029791.2:28605422-28608772 GCF_000816755.2 Arachis ipaensis | reverse complement strand
CGGAGTTTTTGGAGAAACTGGCAGCCACGCGATCGCATGGGCGATGCGGCCGCATGCCAAGCGCGAAGAAGCAGCAACGCGGCCGCATGAATGACGCGACCGCGTGACAAGAAAAACTTCGAATGACGCGACCGCGTGACCCACGGACGCGTGACAGAGACCACGCACCAGAAATTGCAGAAAATGCTCCCAGCAAATTCTGAAGCCCTTTTTGGCCCAAATCCAAGTCCAAAAGGCATAGACCAGAGGTTATGAAGTGGAGGAATGCATCCATTCAGAGAGAGTCTCCACTTTAGTTAGTTTTCATGATTTAGATTTAGTTTAGAGAGAGGTTCTCTCCTCTCTCTTCTCTCTTTAGGATTAGGATTTAGAATTAGGATTTTATTCGCTTTCAAGGATTATCTCTTTATCAGGTTCAATATTCCTTTTTTTTTACTTTTGCAATTTAATTTATGAATTCTTCCATATTACAGATTACTCTTTTGAATTAATGTTATTTGAGGTATTTCAGTTTAATATTGCTTTCTTTTATTTACATTATTGTTATCCTCATCTGAAGATATTTTTATTCCAGTAGATTTACTTTTCTCCTTTTGGTCTTGGTTAAGAAATCAGTAACTCAAGAGTTATCAAACTCAAACATGAATGATAATTGTTATCTTTGTTAATTAAACTGAACTTCAATAATCCCAATCTTTTCTTAGGAAATAAATAGGATTCGAAGATCAAACCAATTAATCCCTTGACCTTCGTTTATCTTAGTAGAGGTTAACAAAGTGGAATTAAGATTCAATTCTCATCATCATTGATAAGGATAGCTAGGATAGGACCTCTAATTTCTCATACCTTGCCAAAAGTTTATTTACAGTCATTTATTTATTTTACTTGCTATTTAAATTACTTGTTTTTCATTTACTTTAATTGCTAATTAAACTATTCACTCCTCATTCTCAAAACCCCAATTTACAATCTCCATAACCAATAATAAGAACATACTTCCCTGCAGTTCCTTGAGAAGACGACCCGAGGTTTGAATACTTCGGTTATCAATTTATTTAGGGGTTTGTTACTTGTGACAACCAAAACGTTTGTATGAAAGGACTTTTGAAGGTTTAGAAACTATACTTGCAACGAGGATTTATCCGCAAATTTCTAGACCACGCAAAAGTAACTCTCATCAAGTACCCAACGTCAAGACAAAGGCCACAAATTGCTTGAGCCCAACCTCTTGAAAGCTCAAGGCCGAAGTTGGGGCACTGTTCATACCCTGACCCAATAAATAAAGACAGGCCCAATAAGGATAGGAGACCCAATCCATAAAGGAGGTCTCCAACTCATGCCCGACCTCTTTAAAGAGGTCGGATACTGCAAAGGACCCAGCTCTACTTGCCAAACTAAGTAACTGCCTCCGCAAATCTCTCAAAGTATCTCTATCTCCCCTAAAAGATAGATCTCAACAACTCCCAAGATAAAGGGAACGGTCATCCACCAATAAAGGTGAAACTACTCCAACAAAGGTGGTTAACACTCTACTATAAATACACTGATACTCTTGAGGTATAATTTACGTTCTAATCTACCAAAAACCTGCCTAAAACCCCTTGCTTACTTAAGTATCAAAATATCTTGCAGGTACCACCCCCCCCACCTCCTCACGAGAAACTCGGACGGCGGAACCTCGGCACAAGATTAAGTTAGATGCTGCCTCACGCGGAGTCTGGACCTCACGTTCAAGTCCAAAACCAATGTTTCAGGTAACCCTTGGAACAAAGCCCATATTTCATGAGTACAAATGTTAATTTTCTTCTTTTATGGATAGGTGTGTCAGCGTTTTTAATTTTCGTTGGTAAAAATGGTAGTTTATTCATAAATCTAATTATCTTCTTAACTCTATAAAATTAATATTTGTCAAAAAAAAATTATCTATTTCATTTGTGTGTTCCTCTTTTCTTATCATCAATTTTTATTTCTATTTAGGTAAAGTATATTTTTTGTCCCTGAAGTTTGACAAAAATTTCAAAAATACTCCTAAGTTTTATTTTGTTTCAATTTTGTCTCAAAAGTTTTCGATTTGCATCAAATATATCCTTGACGGCTAATTTTTCAAAAAAATTAAGACCAATTCAACAATAATTTCATAAAAATAATCCTCAACACAAGCAAATCAAGCATAATTTTTATGTATTATTGTTAGATTGGTCTTAAATTTTTTGAAAATTTAGCCCTCGAGGATATATTTGATGCAAATCGAAAATTTTTAGGACAAAATTAAAACAAAATAAAATTTATAGGTATTTTTAAAACTTTTACCAAATTTAAGGACAAAAAATATACTTTATCCTTTCTATCTTGTCCGAAACCAATCAACTACAGTTTATTAGATTTTTAATTGTAATAAAATATTTTTTTAAAAAAAGGTAATATTCATTGTTTATATATAATTCGATTCAAAATTTCAGTTCATCCTAAATGTATAAGAGAAGAATAAAGTAACAGTGAATAAAAACTTCCAAATCAACGATAAATAACAAAAGTAAAATCACATATCTAATGTATCGATTAACCCAAAAACAAAAGGAAGTAAAAATAAAAATCTTTGTCATGTCCACTTTATGGTGGTGCCTTCCATGGGTCAATCAAAGTAGTGTCAAATGACTCTTGTGATTGCTTTGGTGCATTGATCCTAGCAATGTCAAGAAGTTCCCAATTGGATTTAGAAGATAATGGGTATTATTTGTATTTGAGAAATAAAAATTAAAATTTTTAGAGTTTAAGAGAATAGAAAATGATATGAAAGAAAATGTGTGGGTATATTACGAATAAAAAATAATGATAAGAAAAAAAAATACATGTTAATAGGTTATGTAAAATTTTGACAAGTGTCAATTTTATAGAATTAATAAAAGAATTAGGATTATCCATTAATCTTCTAAATCATTTGTCAATTTATATATAAAAACCATTTTTAACTGCTTTTAAACTACTTGAGTCTTATTTTACAAACCATTTTTTACTGTCTTTGAATTATCTTCGTTTAAGTCTTATTTTATTAGGAATCTAATTAATCCAACAATCTAGTTAAAGCAAAATCTCATTAAAGTAAATGTCTCCAAAATAATTTTTCATATCTATATTTTACTTTCTAATATTTAAAACCAATATCACTGTTTTTAAACAAATTAAAACCAAGTCACCAAAAAAACAAATTAAAACCAAAATAATTATTACTTGACTAATTTCACTTGTTGCTGCATAACATTTCTATTTCTATTATGTATTTAAAGAGAAACCAACTCATTTGTAAGATAAGCTTTAATATATTTTTTACATAAGTACTGTTTGTACTGTTT
>NC_029791.2:28604791-28605368 GCF_000816755.2 Arachis ipaensis | reverse complement strand
AAAATTAAACCTAAATAAAACTCTATTCAAACAAACTGTAAACAGATTTTAGATCCAATACTTTTAATGGAACAATTATCTAAACAAAAGAGAGGTATTTTTTAATACCTCATAATTTCCTCTGAAGGTTCTCAATACCAAACAAGGCCTTATGCAAGTTTCGAACTGAATGGAAGAGGGTTGGACTAAAGGGTCCAAACCAACTCGCCACTCATGAAACTCGCGCTTATAACTATTTTGAAAAGCACTTAAATCGTCAAATAATTTAAATTAGATGAAATATTATTTAACCAACCACTTTTATAACGGTAAATAAGGATAGAAGTGGGTCAGACTATTCAACAAGAGCTTATGGCTAAGTTTATTTTAGGTTCGGTTCGGTTTATTTTATTAAATAGGCTAATTTTTAAATTTTGTAAAGCCTATTAATTAAAAAGATTAGGTCATAGACTTTAAAAATAGTTTATAAAATTTGTTGGGTTAATTTGTCAGAATTTTTTTTTTAAAACTTAAATTATTTTTTGTTTAAACTTTTAACTATTTACTTATATTAAACACAAAACAAAATTAAAACGAA
>NC_029791.2:28601528-28604616 GCF_000816755.2 Arachis ipaensis | reverse complement strand
CAATTAATATATAAATAAATTATGCTTTAAAATTATGAATTTAAAAATTTTAGCATGCATTTAATGTCAATTTAGAATTTTTAAGTTTATTGTTTTCAATTATAATTTATGAAACATGCATTTTAAATAGGCTTATCAACTTGTTGGACTTTAACCAAGTTAAGTTCTAGCCTAAAAAAAAAGGTCTACAGATATAATAGACTTAGACTTAGACCATATCTATTCTATTATATAAAAATCGGATGTCTGCACTTAATGATGAAGCTGACGTGGCATGCTTCGGAGAGTGTTTCCCAATTTAATTATTTTAACTCATTCAATACAATTTATTGCACTGACTTAATTATATCAACTAATTGATTTGATTAGATATTTAAATATTACATAATTATTATAATTTATATCAATTTGTTTTAATAGTATTTCCTAATTTATTTCTTTTAATATTCTGGTAGTATTTTTCAATTTATTAAATCAAATTAGGTATAAATTATGTATATTAATTAATTGATTTGATTAGATATTTAAATATTACATAATTATTATAATTTATATTACTTAATTAATTAGACTACGTTAATTGTAATTCATTGTATATAATAAATCTATAAATAAAACAAGCAATTGAGATATTTTTAACTAATAATTAAATCAAATTAAATTATATGTATCGAGTCAAATTCAAATTATGTGAATTAAATACTAAACTAAAATATGATCATTTCTTGCTTATTCAAATTAAATGCAATAAATACAAATTAATTTTGTTAGATAATCATGATTTTCTGGTCTTCTATATATAGACGGCCAAACCTCTTATCATTTTTATCGCTCTTGCTATTTCAACTCTTCTTTTCTTCTTTTTTTTTTATATAAAATTTCTTTTATGGATAAATGAAAAGGTATAGATGAATAATGTTTCATTGATTGTTTGTTTATAACTCAAAAATGTCTCAATTTAAGCATTACCGTTGCTCAATGGAACTGCCGACTACCGCTGAATTCATTGTATAGCTGGAGGAAATTATGATATAGCGAAAAAATGTCTATGCATACATGCTATTCTTCTTTATATATGTATCCCTCTATTTTTACAATTCACATCTTTATATATTAGATTCTTTTTGACATTATTTAAATTTGATATTTTTTTTTAATTTTACGCTTCTAATCATTTTTTTGCCTTAATATTTTGTTCTCATCAATTTCTATATTTTATTTTAGGTTAACTTTGTATTTCAAATATAATCATTTATGTCATTATTGAATGTTATGAAATTGACCAGATATTAACAATAAATAATTCAAAAAAAATATTTTTTAGAACAATTCACCTAAATTTAAATTGTTACGTTAAACAGATGATGATAAATATTTTTGTATTAAATCTCTTATAAAAGAAACTTATAAAAATGTTATGTTATATGATATAATTTGATTATATATCTTTTTTATCTCCAATCTAAATTATTTGAATTGACATACTATTTATTTTTAAATTTAATTAAATATCTAAATATCTTAGAATTTAATATAATTTAATTTATATAAATACATGACTTTTAATATTTATGTAATAAATATATTATTTATATTATTTAACACACAAAATAAATATCTTAAGTCATTATGTAGAACAAGAAGTATAATAGTGCAAATACTTACTTACTTATTTATTCTATTTATCTATTCTATTATATAAAAATTGGGTTTCTGCACTTAATGATGGAGCTGATGTAGCATGCTCCAGAGAGTGTTTTCCGATTTAATTATTTTAACTCATTCAATACAATTTATTACAATGACTTAATTATATCAATTAATTGATTTGATTGGATATTTAAATATTAATATAATTTATTATAAATTATATTACTTAATTAATTAGACTACGTTAATTGTAATTCATTGTATCAGTGAATTGGTTTTTTCATTTATAAAATCTAAAATAAAATAAATAATTTATTGTTTATTCTAATTAAATTCATTAAATTGGATGACGCATAGCAACGCACACGGCGGCGGAGTAACAACGGTAATGACTAGACAGATGGAATAACGGCGACGAGATGAAAATTGCATGTTCTTCTTTATTGCATTCGAAAGTAAGTCAAGCAATATTCTATTCTTCTGGGTTTTTGGGAGTGAGGTCATAGAATTGAGGGCAAGGAAAGTTAGGTGGCTATTTGGTTGTTTAAGGCTTTTTTTTTTCTAGATTTCTAAATACCTAAAAGAGCACCGTGTTAAAGATTGTATATCCTTCGTTTCTTTTTTTTTTTTTAATGTAGATGAATATAAAATAGATTAGGAATTGTCTACGAAAAAGTTAAATTAAGTTAGACAAATATATTATTATTATTATTGTAATTGAATAAATTAGAAAAAATTAATTAAAAAACATCGTTATCCTTAAATTTAACTCTATCTATTATACAAAATCTCTATTTATATGATTTATTTCTATTTCATTATATCTAGATTACATCTCATTAATAATTATAGATAAAATTTTTTTATTAATTGCATTTTAAGTTTTCAATTATATGTGAGAACTAATTTTTTTTTATCTAAAGTTAATGTAAAAAATAAAAAGAAACTCACATCAAGTTATTTAGACTCTAGAGTCGTTAATAAATTTTTTGACCAATAAGATGTCATTAATAATCTTCTCCAAAAGTTTAAGTTGCATAAATATAATTAGATAATTTTAATAAGAATAATATTACACATTTAAATTTATCTATTCTATTATATAAAAATCGGATTTTTGTACTTAATGATGAAGTTGACGTAGCATGCTTCTGAGAATGTTTTCCGATTTATTTCTTTTAACTCATTAACTATAAGTTATTACGATAAATTAACTATATCAACTAATTAATTTGATTAAATATTTAAATATTATATAATTTATTGTAATTTATATCAATTTGATTTGGTAGTATTTTTTAATTTATTTATTTTAATATTCTGTTAGTATTTTTAATTTATTTCTTTTAATTTATTAATCCAAATTTATTGTGTGTACTAATTAATTAATTTGATTAATTTATTAGTCATTAAAATAATAAATCTATGAATAAAATAG
>NC_029791.2:28598693-28601289 GCF_000816755.2 Arachis ipaensis | reverse complement strand
ACTTATTACCCTAATTCGAATTCATTAAATTCGATTTATATGGAAATATAAATGGAGACAACTAGGTAACGTTATTGGGTTTAGGGGATTCATGTAATTTTAGGATGACTTTGGTTTATCAACGTAAATTAGCTTAATATGTGATATTAGTTATTGTTATATATAATAGAATAGATGACATATTTATGCATTGTTTAGATTAGAAGAATTTGTAGAGAAATAACATGCTGGAGAAGAAAATGAATGAAAAAATCAAATTTTCATTATTTGGTTCAACAAAGAAATTGAATGAAAAACATAAAAGTGTATATAGAGCTCACGTAAATTTTTTCTCTTCAAAGTTGCGAAGAAAACTGATTCAAAAGTGCAAACATGGATAAAAATACAGAGTTACCATTTGAATTATAATTTATATATAATATATAAAAATATTAATATAATTTTTCTCTATTATGATTTTTTCTCTTCTTACTTTTCCTTCCATTCAAGCAAAAGAAATTTTTTCCTCTATTTTTTTTTTCATTCATTTTTTTTCATTTAAACAGCACATAAAAAAAATATACTTTTCTTTCTATTTTCTTTCCTCTTATTTTTTTATCTTATATCCAAACAATAGTTTAGTGTTTATCCATTTATCTTTTATTAATATTGTTATAATAAGGATACATGTAACTTTATAAAAATGATATAACTTAAACTTTGATTATCTGAGAATTTATTGAGTGGCTAGAATAGCTCCACATCACGAACCAATGAATGCTAGCAATAAGGATGATCACAAAAACAGCCGAAACGGATATTTGTAGGGATTACTCGCATTTTGAAGCTAGATGGGGACTCCTGAAATCCTCACGACCTACCATGCGAAAATAGATGGGGACTAGGGGTGGCAAACGGGTCGAAACCTGTTGAGCCGGTCGCATAACCCGCCAAAAAATGCGGGTTGGGTTGGAAATTTATGACCACCAAACTTAAAAATCCCGCCTACCCTGCACCGCCTAATCGACGAGATTTGGCGGGTTTCGGCGGGGTGGGGCAGGCTTTCCCGCTGGGCCAAGCTTTTGTTTTGGTAAAGCCATTTTTTTACAAATTTCTATGATGTTATTGATCTATAAGAGGATGAAGATGATAATTGAAGAAGTTTTAAGTTATATTTTGGATTGTGTTTTATGTTTGATTGATTATAAATTTGAAGATATTTAATTATATATTTTGGATAATATTTTCTTTGCTTTGGACAATGCTGGTTTTATTATTTTGTTTCAAAAAAATTGATTTATAATTATATTTATTACATATTTATAATTATAAAGACGTTAATGTGCGTGAATTTAAAAATTATAATTTTTTTATATTTTTAGAAATTATAAATTTATTGAAATTATTGTAAAATTATATATATTGTTTAATATTTAATGGTTTATAAAAAAAGGAGATCCTGCCAACCTACCATTAGGCGGGTGGGGGAAAATTCAGGACCGTCTTACTAAGTGGGGTGGGCTTTTGGCAAGATAGGGCGGACTTTCCCGTTTGCCACTCCTAATAGGGGCACGGACATAAGTACCCGCTCTATGAAACTTATTAAATATACGCGAATATAAAATTATTAATTTATCCTAATTTATATATACGTAAATCCATTTCTTGAATTTAGTAACCCTAATTTCGGCCTCCAATTCGAATTTTTGCTTTTTTTTCCAGGCTCATTCTTAGCCTTGATCCTCTCTCTCTAACTTACTTTCTCTACCTCTCATCAAGTCCGTCACTACGTCACTCAGTATCGTCCTAAAAAATTATGTTATGTTATTATGTTGGATTATTTTTTTATGTTTTTTCTTTTTAAAATGTTATTTTTCATAACGAATATGTTATAAATTGTGTTGAATTATATTGAATTGATTATTTTATGATTTGTTATATTATGTCTTTTTGTGTTAATTTTTTAAAAAATTTTCAAAGAATATTCGTAGATACCCGAAGAGATCTATGTTCTCTGAGAGGTAATTAAATAGGAACTTGCAATGACGGAGAAAGAACGGAGACATTTTTTTTTAAATAGGAATGAGGGATGGAAAGTGGGTTTCTCACGCTCCCCTGAGTCCTCATTATTAGGGGTGGCAAAATGGGTCGAGCCCGTCGGGCCGATCCGCTAAACCCGCTAAAAAGGCGAGTCGGGCTAAGATTTGGAGCCCGCCAAATTAAAAAAATCCGCCAAACCCGCACCGCCAAATTGGCAAGTTTTGGCAGGGCGGGGCGGGGCGGACCGTCGGGCCGAAGATTTTTATTTTTATTTTTTTTATTAAACAAAAGAGTGATTACTATTATAAAATTAATAATTATAGAATTTTTAAACACTTTTTTTTCATTTTTTGTTTTTATTCTTTTTTTAGTTATTAACTTTATTTATTTTATTTTATAATTTCGTATATATGCTCAACTTATGTGACTTATTTTTTAAAATAAAGATGATATTATTGACAAATATTATTTTGAACAATTTTATTGAAGTTAAAAACTAAAAAAA
This sequence comes from Arachis ipaensis, assembly GCF_000816755.2. Lineage (NCBI taxonomy): Eukaryota > Viridiplantae > Streptophyta > Magnoliopsida > Fabales > Fabaceae > Arachis > Arachis ipaensis. Next base: position 28,598,765 of record NC_029791.2, on the reverse strand, counting down.
TAATAAAAAAATTTATATTATAATTTGACTATTTTTTATTTGTATTTGATTTTTTAATTATTATTTTTGGGT